>NW_027601552.1:62158-117800 GCF_053455715.1 Rhinoraja longicauda | reverse complement strand
GAGAGGGGAGGGGAGTGGAGAGGCGGAGGGAGAGGGGGGTGCTGGGGAAAGGGGAGGGGATGGGGAGAGGGAGAGGGATGGGAGAGGAGAGGGCGAGTGGAGAGGGAGAGAGAGAGGGGGCGAGGGAGGGGAGTGGAGAGGCGGAGGGAGAGGGGGGTGCTGGGGAAAGGGGAGGGGATGGGGAGAGGAAAGGGGATGGGAGAGCAGGAGGGAGAGTGGGTTGGGAAGGGAGACTGGGAGGGGCATGTGGGAGGAGAGAAGGGGAGGGGGTTGGGGACGGGGAGAGGGGGATGGGGCAGGGGGAGGGAGGAGTGGGAGAGTGGGGGAGGGAGAAGGGGAGGGGAGAGAGGTTGGGGACAGGGGGAGGCGAGGAGAGAGGGGGAGGGAGGGAGAGTGGAGGGAACAGGGAACGGGGAGAGGGAGAGGGGGAGGGGGAGGGGGAGGGGGAGGATAGGGATGGGAAGGGGAGAGGGACAGAGGACAGGCTGGGACAGGAGGAGCGGTGTTGAAGAGGAGATTGAGGTACAATAAAACCTTGTTCACATACACATCGACAAAAACACACACCAAATCAGATTCTACACTAATTACATATAATATTTCTGAAAGAAAAAAGAATAAGATCAAAAACATAACTTGAAAAATAAACCAATCGCCTGGTAGCGAAGACATGGCTGAATACGTTCATTACTGAGATAATGTCTGGGTTGTGTAGGTTGGTTCAAGAACCTCATCCCTCTCGCCTCTTATCCCTGGCCTTGAACCAATGGTCTTAGGTTGAGTTTAGTTTAGTTTAGTTTAGAGTGCGGAAACAGGCCCTTCGATGTAGCAAGTCCGCACCGACCACCGTTCCCCGCACACTAACACGATCCTACACACACTGGGGACAATTTACATTTATACCAAACCAATTAACCTACAAACGTGTACGTTTGTGGAGTGTGGGAGGAAACCGCCCCGGAGAAATTCCACTTAGTTCACGAGGAGAACGTACAAACTCCGCACAGACAGCACCTGTAGTCGAGATTGAACTAAACTAAACTAAAATAGTACATTTAAAAACAACCCACATTGACCAAAGTGCTGTACATCTGATTAGCTACTAAGGAAAAAATGAAACATACAGTAGCACGCAAAAACCTAACAGCACATACAGAACAGTTCACAGCGCCTCCTCAATGAGCCTCAAACGCTTGGGAGTAGAAATAGGTTTTGAGCCTGGACTTAAAGGAGTCAATGGAGGGGGCAGTTCTGATGGGGAGAGGGATGCTGTTCCACAGTCTAGGAGCTGCAACCGCAAAAGCGCGGTCACCCCTGAGCTTAAGCCTACACCGCGGGATGGTGAGTAGCCCCAAGTCGGCCGACCTGAGGGACCTGGAGTTAGAGAGGTGGGATAGAAGATTTTTGATGTAGGAGGGGGGATGTCCATTTAGGGCTTTATACGTGAATAGGAGGAGCTTGAAGTTGATTCTGTACCGTACAGGGAGCCAGTGGAGAGGGGCCAGAATCGGGGTGATGTGGTCCCTTTAACGGGTACCCGTCAGGAGTCTCGCTGCGGCGTTTTGGACCAGTTTCAGGCGGGACAGGGAAGATTGGCTGATCCCAGTGTATAGGGAGTTGCAGTAGTCTAGGCGGGAGGAAATGAAAGCGTGAATGATTTTTTCTGTGTCGTCGAATTGGAGGAAAGGTTTGATTTTAGCTATGGTACGAAGTTGGAAGAAGCTGGCTTTTACCACAGCGTTGACTTGCTTATCAAATTTTAATGCAGGGTCAAATATCATGCCGAGGTTTTTGACATGCGGTTTGACTAGGCAGGATAGGCTTCCAAGACTGCCTGTTATCGATTTGATGGAGTCGGGGGGGGCGAATAGGATGACCTCAGACTTGCTCTCATTTAATTGGAGGAAGTTCTGTGCCATCCAACATTTTATGTCCTCAAGGCAGTGTAAGAGGCTGTTTAAATTTGACTGGTTGTTGGGTTTCAGGGGAGCTAAAGCTGAGTGTCATCGGCATAGCAGTGGAAAGAAATGCCGTGCCTTTGAATGATTTGGCCAAGGGGAGCATGTATAGAGAGAAGACAATAGGGCCTAGGATGGAGCCTTGTGGAACTCCGCAGGAGAGGCTAGCTGGAGCAGAGGAATAACTGCCTATGTTGATGGCGAAACTCCTATCTTTGAGGTACGAAGCGAACCAGCTCAGGGCAGTGCCATCAATGCCAATCGCGTACCGGAGACGGTCAATAAGGATGGTGTGGTCCACTGTATCGAACGCTGCACTGAGATCGAGAAGGAGCAGGATTGCACAGTCGCCGGTGTCGATGGTGAGAAGCAGGTCGTTGTGTACCTTCAACAAGGCAGACTCTGTGCTGTGGTGGGCTCTGAAACCTGACTGGAAACTTTCCAGGATGGTGTTTTGGTGCAGGTAGGGCACTAATTGGTTTAGAATTACCTTTTCAAGGACTTTTGACAGGAATGGCAGTTTGGAAATGGGTCTGTAGTTGCTAGGCAAGGTGGGGTCTAGGTTAGGTTTTTTCAGTAGGGGCTGGACCACCGCGTGCTTGAAACTGGTTGGAACAGTGCCAGTGGCCAGAGAACTGTTGATAATAGAGAGGATGCTGGGACCGGCTATTGCAATGACATCCTTCAGAAGGGCAGTGGGGGCAGGATCAAGGGGGCAGGTTGCAGGTTTCATAGCGGAGACAAGCTTTGCAAGGGAGGATAGAGTGACGGGTTGGAAGCAGTCCAATTTAGACGAACAGATTAGTGAGATAGCTAGGTCACGGGTGGGAGGGGAAATGTTCATTCTAATGTTCTCAACTTTGTTGGTGAAAAATTTAGCGAATTCTTCGCACTTAGCAGGGGACCCAACTAAGCTGGTACTGGGGGCGGGACATATGACAGAGGTAATTGTGCTAAATAGGACCTTGGAGTTATGAGAGTCTTTGGAAATAAGGTCGGAGAAGTATTGTGCTCTAGCAGACTTTACTGCTTCCTGGTATTTGAGAAGATTGTTTCTCAGAATTTCGAAGGAAATTTGAAGCTTTTCACATTTCCACCTCCTTTCTGATTTTCTGCACTCCCTTCTTAGGGTTTTGGTGGAGTCATTGAGCCACGGCCGACCTTTGGGCTTAGGCTTTTTCATTTTAAGGGGAGCGATAGAATCCAGGATGGAAGAGCAAGTGATATTAAATAAAGAGGCGAGATCCTCAGTGCTGAGATGGGGGGGGGGAGAGGCCTCAATAATACAGATGTTGGGGGCAGCTGTGAGAGCCTCGGAGAATTTACTGGCAGTCGATGAATTTATGTCGCGGGAGTAGCGAACAAGGAGATGAGATTTTGCGGGAGATAAAGGCAGAGGTGCGTCAAAAATGATAGCGCTGTGGTCCGATAGACAGGCCTCAGTAGTTTCAATGTTATAGATTGGGAATGCGGACGATAACACTAGGTCGAGAGTATGGCCTAACTTGTGAGTGGGTCCCGTGGTGTGAAGAGTCAGATTGAAGGACTCAACCAGGCGCACAAATTCACTCACAAGAGGCTTAGTGGGACATCAAACATGAATATTAAAGTCACCAAGAATCATGATCCGGTCAAATTTGGGCAAAATGCTAGAAATCAGATCAGCAAATTGGGTGATGAAGTCCTTATGCATTTTTGGTGGGCGATACACAAGAACAATTAAGAGGGGATAGGTTAGGCCTACTTTAATTAGTTGCACCTTGAAACTGGAGAAATGATCAGCGTTCAGGAGGCGGCAGTTGAAATGTTTCTTAAACACAGTGGCTAAGCCCCCACCGCGTCCGGAGAGCCTAGGCGAGGTGAAGAAGTTACAGTCATCAGGACAGAGTTCCACGAGTGGAGCAAGTTCACCAGGGTTAAGCCAGGTTTCTGTGGCAAGTAAGAAGTCCAATCCACGGGTGGTGAAGAAGTCGTTGAGGATGAAGTGTGTGGTGGGGGGGGGGGACTATGCCAAGGTGTGTTTTTGTCTGTGTGCGGGGCGGGGGATATGCCAGCGGTGTGGGGGGGGTGGGGTTTGTTCCGTTGAGGGGGGGATATGCCAGCGGTGTGTGTGGGCGGGGTATTATATCCCGTAAGGGAAGGGGTGGGTGTTTCCGGGGGGGGGGCAGTTATTCCCGGGGTGGGGGTGGGTTTTTTGCTGATAATTGAGGGGGTGGGTGTTTCCGGGGGGGCTGTTATTCCCGGGGTGGGGGTGGGTTTATTGCTGATAATTGAGGTGGCGGGGGGGGGGGGGGGGGGCGACACAGACACGACAGTGGCATTGAAGAGGCTTTTGGATAGACGCGTGGAGATGCGGGGAGCGGAGGGGGGGGGGGGGTGACGCGCGGGCAGATAGTTGGTCTTGGCGGCACGGTCGGCACAGACAGTGTGGGCCGAAGGGCCTGTTGCTGTGCTGGGCTGTCCTGTGGTGCTGGGGGAGTGGGTGTTTATTCCCGGTGGGGGGGCGGGGGTCGATACTACTGCTACACGGGTGGGCTGACGTCGCTCTGTGACCAACTCTCTCTCTCCCCCAGGGCCGCCGTGTCCCGCCGCCGGTCCAGGAGCGTCGGTGGAGAGCGGGACAAGTTTGCGGGGTTTCTGCTTTGGGGGGGAGGGGGCGGGGACTGTAATCGTGGGGTGATGGGTGAGCAATGAGCGCATCCACAGCTGGTTTGGTGATTTGGACTTTGCGCTTGTCTCTCTGGGTCGCTGCTCATTTACTGACTGCACTGGGGGGGGGGGGGGCGGGGCTGCTGCTTCCCATAATGTTCCTGCAATGACGGGGTTCAGTGGGGAACAGTCCCGATCAACATCTGGTGGCAATCACAGCTGGAGCGTTGCAGCGCTGGTTGACCCGAGGCCCGGAGCCGGTCGGGGGGGGGAGAGTGGGAGGGAGGGGTTCCTGGCGTTGGGGACTGTGGACTGTGGACTGTGGGGGGGGGGGGGTGATCAGGGAATGTGATTCTTTGATGGGGGGGCAGGTTCTGCTTCACTGTCGCGACATAAATGTTCAATAAAGCCCAGTGTGTTCTCCAGCTGCCTGTCCGTGGCTGCTTTTGGTGGTGATGGGGAGGGGGGGGTTCACGGGCATTGAGATAGGGTCACGGGCATTGTGGGAGTGGGGGGTCACGGGCAAGTGGTGGGAGGGGGTGGGGAAGGTACCGGGACATCCGTGACCGGGGAGAGCGCGGAAGGTGGTGCAGCGGTAGAGTTGCTGCCTCGCAGCGCCGGAGACCCGGGCTCGATCCTGATCCTGGCTGCTGTCTGTACGGAGTTTGTACGTTCTCCCCGTGACGTTCGTGGGTTTTCTCCGGGATCGCCACATGTTTGCAGGTTAATTGGCTTCGTAAAATTGTAAGTTGTCGCTAGTGTGTGTAGGATAGTGTTAGTGTGCGGGGATCGCTGGTCGGTGCGGACTCGGTGGGCCGAAGGGCCTGTATCCGCGCTGTATCTCTAAACTAAACTGAACCCGGAGCGCTGGAGAACGGAGCGGGAGACTGTAACGTGTCTGGGAGACAGTGATCGACTTCAGGAAGCGATGCGGTCCACACACCCCGGTGTACATTGACGGCGCCGGAGTTTGTAAACTTCAAGTACTGAGCAGTAAACATCACCAGCAACTTGTCCTGGACCAGCGCGGCCAATCCCACTTCTCCCCTCTCCCATCGGACAAGAGGTACAGAAGTGTGAAAACGCGCCCCTCCACATTCAGGCACAGTTTCACCCCAGCTGTTATCAGGCAGATGAACCATCCTATCACCAATTAGCCGCCATAACCTCACATCTTCCTCATCGGAGACCCTCGGACCATCTTTAATCGCACTTTATCCTGCATTTAACATGATACATGTCTCCTGTATCTGTACACTGTGGACGGCTTGATTGTAATCATGGACAGTGTTTCCGCTCACTGGACAGCGCGGCACAACAGATCTTTTCACTGTACCTCGGTACAGGTGATAACAATAAACTACATTAATCTACACTAAGTGCCGGTGACGTCTTCTGCGAACTCGGCAACGGCGGACTGGTTTAACGGCGCCGCCGCTTCTCTGCTCCCCTGATCAGTTGCCCGCCTCTGACCCTGGGGCAGGTTCTCCCAGCTTCACCCGCCCCTCCCTTCCTCAGACTGAACCCACCCGGAACCTCGCCGGTCCATTCCCTCCACAGACGCTGCCTGACCCGCGGAGTTCCTCCAGCACTCTCTGTGATTCGCTCACATTCCCAGCGGTCTCCCGGCTCCTGGTTCCCTCGCCGCGGCCGATGAGGGCGAATGAGCACCGTGTGTGTCAGGGTCAGGGACAGGACCGTCTTGTCGATCTGCGCTGCAGCTTCATGGAGAACCCCGAGATCTCCCCGCTCCCCAATAGTCCCCGGGACCCCTGCATTCACCGTGTGTGTCAGGGTCAGGGACAGGATCGTCTTGTCGATCTGAGCTGCAGCTTCATGGAGTACCCCGAGATCTCCCCGTTCCCCAATACTCCCCGGGACAATCTACAACATATATTAATGATTTGGATGATGGAATTAGATTTAACACTGGCAGGTTTGCGGATGACACAATGCTGGGTGGCAGTGTGAACTGCGAAGAGGATGTTAGGAGGTTGCAGGGTGACCTGGACCGGTTGAGTGAGTGGGCAGATGCGTGGCAAATGCAGTATAATGTGGATAAATGTGAGGTTATCCACTTTGGCGGCAAAAATAAGGAGGCAGATTATTATCTCAATTGCGTCAGGTTATGTAACGGGGAAGTGCAACGAGACCTTGGTGTCCTTGTACACCAGTCACTGAAAGTAAGCGTGCAGATACAGCAGGCAGTGAAGAAAGCTAATGGCAGGTTGGTCTTCATAACGAAAGGATTTGAGTACAGTAGCAAAGTCCTTCTGCAGTTGTATAGGGCCCTGGTGAGACCACATCTGGAGTATTGTGTGCAGTTTTGTTCTCCTAATTTGAGGAAGGTCGTCCTTGCTATTGAGACAGTGCAGCGTAGGTTCACGAGGTTAATCCCTGGGATAGCGGGACTGTCATATTAGGAAAGATTGGAAAGACTGGGGATGTATTCACTGGAGTATAGAAGGATGAGAGAAGTTCTTAAAGAGACGTATAAAATCATAAAAGGACTGGACAAGCTAGATGCAGGAAAAATGTTCCCAATGTTGGGAAGTCCAGAACCAGGGGACGCATTCTAAGAATAAAGCGGAGGCCATTTAAAACTGAGATGAGAAGAACCTTTTTCACCCAGAGAGTTGTGAATTTGTGAAATTCTCTGCCACAGAGGGCAGTGGATGAACTTAAATGAGAGTTAGATAGAGCTCTGGGGGCCAGTGGAATCAAGGGGTATGGGGAGAAGGCAGGCACGGGTTATTGATTGTAGACGATCAGCCATGATCACAATGAAGGGCGGTGCTGGTTCGAAGGGCCAAATGGCCTCCTCCTGCACCTATTTTCTATGTTTCTTCCCCTCCATTCACCGCGTGTGGCCGCCCCTTACTGCTCCTCTCAGAGCGTATATGTTCGCACTGACCGGGACTCATTTCCCCCCCGCCCCTGCCCTGCCCAAGTTACCAGCTGACCCACATCACCCGGTACACTCCCCACCCCCACAACGCCGGTCCGTCTGTCGTTTCCCTGTCTAATTACATCTGGGTTAAGTTATGTGTCTTGTTAGAGAGGCATCGATTCACACAGCGTGGAAACAGGCCCCTCGGCCCAACTTGCCCACGCCGCCCAACATGCCCCATCTACACTCGTCCCACCTGCCCGCCTTTGGCCCACATCCCTCCAAATCTATCCCACCCCTGTACCTGTCCAAGCGTCTTTATTCTTGTTTAAAAGAGCTAATCACGGCTGCTCTCCCATCCGCCAGGACCTGGCGTCACACGGCCCCGGCCCCCGTGCACGAACAGCCCCTCCTGGGCCGTCTCCCGATCGCCAACATCCCGCCTGTCTCTCCACCACAAAACCCAATTCACCGGCCTCGTCCCGCGCCTCCTCCCCGACACCGAACCCTCGCTCCCCCGACACGGAGCCCATTCCCGCTCACCCCGCGCAGGAAGCGCTCCCACCCCGGTCACCCACAGCGCCCGTCTCCCTAATGGTGAGCCCACCCTCCCCTTCACCCGGACACGGAGCCCCCCGTACCGGCCTCGACCACCCCCTCCTTCCCCGAACGCGGAGCCGCCGCCACAGGGCACGGAGACCCCGACACGAACACCCCACCCGCCGCCCTCTCACCGAGCCCAGCACCCCGGACACAGATCCATCTCCTAGAGTCTCCGCTGTGGATACAGCTCCCCCACCCCCTTCACTTCCCCCACACGGACCCACAGACATAGAGGCCCCGACACGAGCACTCCCCACCGTCTCTCCCTCTCACACACGAGGTCCCGGCCCCCGACACGGACCCACAGACATAGAGGCCCCGACACGGACACTCACCACCGTCTCTCTCTCTCTCACACACGGAGCCCCGGTCCCCGACACGGACCCACAGACATAGAGGCCCCGACACGGGCACTCCCCACCGTCTCTCTCTCTCTCACACACGGAGTCCCGGCCCCCGACACGGGCCCACAGACATAGAGGCCCCGATACGGGCACTCCCCACCGTCTCTCTCTCTCTCACACACGGAGCCCCGGCCCCCGACACGGACCCACAGACATAGAGGCCCCGACACGGGCACTCCCCACCGTCTCTCCCTCTCACACACGAGGTCCCGGCCCCCGACACGGGCCCACAGACATAGAGGCCCCGACACGGACACTCCCCACCGTCTCTCCCTCTCACACACGAGGTCCCGGCCCCCGACACGGACCCACAGACGTGGAGGACCCGACACGGACACTCCCCACCGTCTCTCTCTCTCACATACGGAGCCCCGGCTCCCGACAAGGAACCGCCCTGTCTGAGACTCCAGGCCAGAAGGAGATGAAGACTGGGTCGGGGTAGAGTTGACCCGGAGACACCAAACCCCCGGGGCATCGCCCCAGACACTAAACCCTCCCCAACTCTCCATCGCCAGTCACGGGACGCACGCGCCCCTCCCCCGACACGAAATCCCCATCATCCAACACCGAGCCGCTCGCCCACCAAAAGGCAGATAGGGACCACCCTCCTAGATAAGGAAGCAAAGCCCACACGGGGGCGGGGCGCGGGGAGGGGGGAGCGGGGAAGGGGGAGCGGGGCTGGGGGTGGGGGTGGGGGCGGGGCGGGGTGCGGGGCGGGGGGCGGGGAGCGGGGGCGGGGAGCGGGCGGTGGAGGCGGGTCGGGGAGCGGGGCGTAGGGAGCGGTGGGTGGGGGCGGGGGCGGGGGTGGGTCGGGTACCGGGAGCCCGCGACTCCGGAGCCCCGGCCCGGCCACAACCTCCAGTCTCCCCGAGACACGAAACCTCGCCAATCCGGGATCCGGCGCCCGTACACGAGCAGCCACCCGCGACTCACGAACACGGAGCGCGCCCCCTCGCACACGGGACCCCCTCCGCGTACATAAGGTCGGGTCCGTTTCCCTACATGGTCCGTTTCCCTACGTCGGTTGCGGCTTTGATTATCAGGGTTGGGAAGTCCTGTGGCAGTTTTATAAAACCACATTTGATGGTCGCCGCTGGAGTCGAATGTATTATTGACAAAGTTGGTGGAATTTTAATTTAATGAATGTTTGTTTGTAAACTGCCAATACGGGCAGGTATTGATTTTATCGAGTTGCACTTTGTATGTTTGTTTTTGTTTTCGAATAAAGTATTTTTATATTTAAAAAAAGTTAAATATCAGATGGTTCCTGCACCGTCGGAACCTCACTACCAGCGCACGCTGCCGTCGGGACGGCTGCTATAGACGGGAAACGGTTGCCCACCTCTTCGCAAAGTGTGGATTTACAAAGAGGGTCTGGAGAAGTTTGCAAGGATCCCTGTCCCGGTTTATTCCAAACAGCTCCGTCATATAAGACTGTGATTTACGGGCTGTTCCCAATGACACGTTGAGAGACGGACGTGAAATGCCGCTGGAAGCTCATTAACTCGGTGAAAGACGCTCTTTGGTCTGCCCGAGCTTTGTTGACCTCCCAGCGGAGCGAGCTGTCCGTCGGGGAATGTTGCCGACTGGCCCGCTGCAGACTGCAGGAGTACGTGCTGAGGGACCCACTGAATCTTGGTGGAGCCAACGCCAAGACTCTGTGGGGTCGAACGACCGACTCGGGTCCCTCCGCTGCTGGACATTGGGGGGCAGAGTGTGGTGGAGACGCCCCTCAAATGAGGGAAGGGATAACGCCCGGGGGGCACATGAGTGGCACGGGTGCCGGGTATAATGGTAATTGTGAACACGACCCAATACAATTCTAATCAATATCTGTGCCCGCCGAGAATGGGCAAGATGGTTTGCACTGTTCTTGTCTTGCATGTTTTTAAAAAAAACACAAAGTGCTGGAGTGACTCAGCGGGGCAGGCAGCATCTCTGGAGAGGACGAATGGGCGATGTTTCGGGTCAAGACCCACTGTGTTCAGCTGGTTCCGTGCTGTAAAAGTACAGAATAACATGGGTGTTGATAGTTGGCGAGACACCTCACCCCAGAACCGAGATGTGTAATACCAGAGGGCATCAGTTTAAAGGTGAGGCATAAGGGGTGTAAAAGTGCTCAGATCGACATTGGGTGTTGTGATCCGGAACGCGCTTTGTTGGAGGCAAAGACTCCCCCACATTCTAAATGTAGCCAAATGTGCACTTTAATTGCTGATAATCACGCTAGTGTAGATGGGCGCTGAACGGCCAACATGAACGCGGTGGACACAAAAGCCCTGCTGTGTGTCGAGAGAAACAGAGAACCCGCGCATCTTGTTAAACGGCGAGAGATTGTACGGTGTTGATATTCAGAGGGACCTGGATGTCCTTGTGCACAAGTCACATGAAACCCACAGGCGGGTACAGTGGGCACTCGGGGCGTGTGAAATATTGACCTTCATTACGAGAGGACCTGGGGTTTGTTTGTACAGAGAGATACAGCATGGAAACAGGCTCTTCCACCCACTGAGACCACAACGACCATCGATCACCCGCTCGCACTCGTTCAATGTTACAACTTCGTCGACCATTCCCTGCAAACGAGGAGCAACATATGGAGTGCAGATTAACCTGCAAACCTGCATATCTTTGGGTTGCGGTGGGAGGTTCGACCACCCGGAGAAACACATGCGATCAGAGCAATGGAGGACCCGGCGTGGGGAACCGCCGAGAGGGGGGGGGGGGGGGAGAACAAGGGACCCGGCTTGTGGGAGAGGCCCTGTGGGGAGGGAAAGAAAAGGAGGACTCGGCGTGGGATACTTTATAACTTTGTCTGCGCCCTTTATGAGACGACTCTTTGCATACCTTGGGTATGCAAAACAAAGAATATCACTCTGACTTGTCATTGTGACAATAAAGTATTAACTCATTCATTCATTCATTCATTCATTCATTCATTCATTCATTCACTCATTGAGAGAACGTGCACACTCCACACAGGCAGTACCCGAGGTCAGGATTGAACCTGAATCGCTGGCTCTGTGAGGCAGCGGCTCTTCCCGCTGCGCCACTGTGCCACCTTGGGTCTGGAGGAAGGAAGTCTCACTAGTATTATATGGTCCTTAATCCACACCTACATGTAGTTAGTTACGTGCGGCCCACGGCGCTTCTTATGTACACGAACAACTTCGATGAAGAGAAGGTGATATTAGTAAAGTGGCAGATGACGCGATAAACAGTTCTATTGAGGATAGTCTCAGGGTGGAGAAATGTAACTATTGGCGAGTAACTTGGGCACATAAATGGAAAATGGGATTTAATACTAAAGAGTGCAAAGTGAGGTCAAATGAAGGTAGGGGCTCTGGGGGTGTTGAGGAACAGAGGGGCCTCGGATACAGGACCTGTAGCCTAACGGACTATGAATGCTAGACCACAGTAGACAGGGCGGTGAAGAATGTAACGGGGATGTTGGGACAAAGCGGAGAGAGCGGTGGGAAATCTCTCGGCCTTGACAGGGCTGATGCTGAGGAGGGCGCGATGCCGGAGGATGCTGCCACCTGGTGGGCGCGGCTGGTACTGCACCAGATATGCAGCAAGATACAGCAGCTAAACACGGAGCGCTGGAAGAACTCAGCGGGTCGGGCAGCACCTGGGGAGGTGTAATGTGTAAATCAACGGGTTGGATAATTCCCTCATCAGAACTGGTGACAAATGTAGCCTCACCCGCTGGTGTTTTCCTGTCTTCTGTTTGTGTTCGCCATTCCAGCAACTGCCGTCTCATTCGCTGCCCTTTGCTTCGCGGGCAAAGCTTCTCAACAACATGGGAGCCGACGCTGTGACTGGGACGTTACTGGAATGGATAGAAGATTGGCCGAATGGCAGAAGGCAAAGAGTGGGATCCGGTGTGTGGGACACTGTCTCCGTGTTTCCCGCACACAGCTCCCCAGACGCGTGGCCAAGCACGACCGGTCCCTCTTCACCCACCTGTCCTTCCCCGGGCAGTCCCGTCCACGGCGCCGAACCATCGCCATCGACACAGTGGCGCAGCGGTAGTGTTGCTGCATCACATGGCCAGAGCCGGGTTCTGACCACGGCGATGTCTGTACGGAGTTTATACGTTTTCCCCGCTTTCTCCGGGCGTTCTGTTTTCCTCCCGCGCTCCAAAAACTGACAGGATTGTAGGTTAATTAGTTTCGGTAAATATTTTATTTTTGGAAGTGGGAAGTTACATTTTTGTAGGGATTGCCTTCTACAGAGCGAGGCCACGCTTTGTTCGAACGTGGGATTGAACGCACCGACCAGCGAATCCCGCACACTAATGCTAGCCCTACACATTAGGGACAATGTACACTTGTACAAAGCCAATTAACCGACAATCTTGGACGTCCTTGGAATGTGGAGGGAAACCCAAGATCTCGGAGAAAACCCAGCGGTCACGGGGAGAACGTACAAACTCCGTATAGACAGCGCCTTTAGTCGGGATCAAACCCGGGTCCCTGGCGATGTAACGCAGCAACTCTACCATTGCGCCACTTGAAATTATTCTCCAAGGGTTGGCCACCGTCTCCGTAGAAGCGATGTTTGCGGAGATCGTTGGAGCCCACAATGGTCGATTGGGAGTCCAGAACAAGGGGCCACAGTTTAAGAATAAGGGGTAGGCCATTTAGAACGGAGATGAGGAAGAACTTTTTCAGTCAGAGGGTGGTGAAGGTGTGGAATTCTCTGCCTCAGAAGGCAGTGGAGGTCAGTTCGTTGGATGCTTTCAAGAGAGAGCTGGATAGAGCTCTTAAGGATAGCGGAGTGAGGGGGTATGGGGAGAAGGCAGGAACGGGGTACTGATTGAGAGTGATCAGCCATGATCACATTGAATGGCGGTGCTGGCTCGAAGGGCTGAATGGCCTCCTCCTGCACCTATTGTCTATTGTCTATTGTCTATTGTTGGCTGTGGAGAAGTTAATAAACGAGTGGATACAAACCGTGAAGCTTAATAGGGCAACTGTGAAACTAGTTTGACGACTTGAGTGGGGTAGGGGCGGAGATCGAGGGGGTGCAAGGGTTAATAGATAATAGACAATAGACAACAGGTGCAGGAGGAGGCCATTCGGCCCTTCGAGCCAGCACCGCCATTCAATGTGATCATGGCTGATCATTCTCAATCAGTACCGCGTTCCTGCCTTCTCCCCACCCAAGGTGCCGTTCCTCCAGTTTGCATTTGCCCTCACTCTGACAGTGGAGGTGGCCCCGGACAGAATGGTCATAATGGGAATGGGAGGGGATGTTAAAGTGTTTGGCAACCGGGACATCGAGTAGGCCAAGGCGGACTGAGTAAAGATGTTCGGCGTGTCTGTACATAAATGCGGCAGATGACTTAAATAACTCGAAACATGGCGGCGATGCGCAAGCTGCTGCGGCTCACCTGCGGTCCGTTTGTCTTTTGTGTTTGTTGTTGTTTTTTGTCTTAATTGTAGTGTTTAGATGTGATGTAGTGTTTTTTGTGGTTGATTACTATGTGGGGGGAAACTGTAAAATTGTCTCTTCCGAACGGAGACCCGATGTTTGTTTTGTGGGTCGTGTCTTCGTTCCCACTGCGGCCCACCATTGGCCAATCACCTGGAGCTGCCGGACTCCAGCTGGGCCAATCTGGGCTCTGGTTCGCAGAGCCCACGGACCGGACTCACTATCTGCGGAGCTGGCTGCCTTCGGAGGCTGTGGGGGCGCTGCGAGAGCGGCTGCAACTCGCCTTCGGAGGCTCCGGAGGCTTCGGCCGCGGGCCGCGTGGACGTCGGAAGCTCGTAGCCCCCTGGGTGGGGGCCGACATCGGGAGCTCCGGCAGCGACAGCGTCTTCGCCCGCCCCGAATCGCGGGGCTTGGGTCGGCCCGCTGCGGACCTTTCACCGTCCGGCGTGGCCTGGAACCGGCCGCGGGATTTTCTCCGCCCGGCGGGGGCTTCAATGTCGGGAGCCCCGTCTGCCCCGACGTGGCAACTTCAACAGCCTGACCGCGGGAGAAGACGGCAGGGAACAGAAAAAGACAAACTGGCCTTCCATGACAGTGAGGAGGTGACTGGAGGAGACTCACTGTGATGGATGTTTCTTTTTTTGTTTTGTGTTGGTTTATGATTGTGTGTGTTGTTGCTTATTTTATTGCTCATATTGTTGGACTGTGGGTAAAGGAACTTCGTCCAAAATAATTTATTTTTTTGATGAAAATAAAGGTTATTCTGAAACAGACAAATAAATAAATAAATAAATAAATAAATAAATAAATGGATAGATAAATGAATAAATAAATAAATAAATAAATAAATAAATAAATAAATAAATAAATAAATAAATAAATAAATAAATAAATAAATAAATAAATAAATAAAGCGCGCCCATGACGGAAGTC
This sequence comes from Rhinoraja longicauda, assembly GCF_053455715.1. Taxonomy (NCBI): domain Eukaryota; kingdom Metazoa; phylum Chordata; class Chondrichthyes; order Rajiformes; family Arhynchobatidae; genus Rhinoraja; species Rhinoraja longicauda. The sequence goes on along the minus strand of NW_027601552.1, from coordinate 102,924 downwards.
GCCATTAAACACGACATATGACTTGGTTCGGATGGTGAATTAATATTGCGACTGTAACCTCATTATTTTCATTATCCAGTCTAACACCATCAACACCCATGAAAACGTTGCGAAGATCGATCTGCTTCCGCCGCAGCATCTTCAGGTATCTAATCATATTTAGTCTCTCCTCCTGATCCATATGTTCCATCACATCCGCCGTTGAATAATCTATACATCCTTTAACTTGCAGTCAGGTACTTTCTGTGGTTTGATGACCATAAATGTACACTCAACTCCAGCTGTGAACTAAGTGTTTTATGAATGTGTTGCAAGGAACTGCGGATGCTGGTAAACACCGAAGATAGACACAAAATGCTGGGGCAACTCAGCAGAACAGGCAGAATCTCTGGAGAGAAGGAATGGGTGACGTTTCTGGACGAGACCCATCTTCAAACTCAGTCTTTTATGATGTTGCACCATATCTCATGTTCCATGCCGCACCTAATATTGGGAAGTATCTCATAATTATACAGCGTGGAAACAACCTGCCCACAGCGACCAACATGTCCCATCTGCACTAGTCCCACCTGCCTGCATTTGGCCCATATCCCTCTCAACCTGTCCTATCCATGTGCTTGTCTACATGTTCTTAAATATTGTGATACTACCTGCCTCAGCTACCTCCTCCGGCAACTCGTTCCATACACCCACCACCCTTTGTATAACAAAAGTTACCCCTCAGGTCCTAGTAAATCACCCCCCTCCCCCCCTCGTCTTAAACCTATATCCTCTGATATTTGGTTCCCCTACTCTGGGCAAGAGACTATGTGCGTTTACCTGATCTATTCCTCTCATGATGTATACCTCAGGGCGGCACGGTAGCGCAGCGGTAGAGTTGCTGCTTTACAGCGAATGCAGCGCCGGAGACACAGGTTCGATCCTGACTACGGGTGCTGCACTGTAAGGAGTTTGTACGTTCTCCCCGTGACCTGCGTGGGTTTTCTCCGAGATCTTCGGTTTCCTCCCACACTCCAAAGACGTACAGGTATGTAGGTTAATTGGCTGGGTAAATGTAAAAATTGTCCCTAGTGGGTGTAGGATAGTGTTAATGTACGGGGATCACTGGGCGGCACGGACTTGGAGGGCCGAAAAGGCCTGTTTCCGGCTGTAGATATATGATATGATATGATAAGACCTCACCTTCCTGCGCTCCAGGGCTGACACGCCAGCTTCACCACCTTGTGTTTGCTACATTCACGTTCCATGGATTTATACCCTGATACCTCTCCGCATTACCCCATATGGCTCCATAAACCACTGTGTGTGTCGCCTCCTTATTAGTTCGCCCAAAGTACATCACCAGGCTCATATCAGGATTAAATTCCAAATGCTATTGCACAGTTTATTTCTCTCTCTCTGTTAATACACAAATTAGAACATAGAATATGAGCACAATGGTACTTTATTGTCACATGTTCCTCGGGACAGTGAAATTATCTTTTTGCGTAGAGTTCAGTAACAATCCCAATACACGTTGGCACAGTTATACTTAAGTAAAAGGGATGAGGAATAGTAGATTCTACTGAGGTAACATACAAGTGTTCCCAGGTTACCGGCACCACTCGTACCCTTCAAGTTCCGAGTTGTTTGAAATGTCAGAGACTGAACTTGGTCCATTGTCCTGGTGATGCGACTGGGTCTGAGTTGCAGGGGTTGGCCTGGTCAGGTAATGCTGTTAATGTCGTCCAACCCTGCTGCGCCGCTACATTCCGCTGTGTGCCGCTCCAGGCCAAGTCCGACCTGCGTACATAACCGTATTGAGCATTGCCCAATCTAAACGAGCCCCAGCTGCTGCAGGGCATTAGGCTGCCCGCTCCACTGTCACCTTAATCTGGACCTAACGATCCATAAAATCGCTATTGTGTGAAAAAATAACCCCTCATATTCCTCTTTAAAAATCCCCCATTCACCTTAAAATAATGTCCTCTGGTTCTTGATTCCAATATGCTGGGCAAGAGGCTGGTGCGTCTGCCCGGTCTAGTCACCTCATGTTCTATTCAATATACGATCTGTTCAACTCTCAACCATTATCTCTACCTCCTGTTCCCAAGCTAATTTTGAATTAATTTCCCAACTCTGGATCCCATTGACTCTCAACATTTCGAGCACCTTTCCCTGTAAGACCTTGTCTGAAGTCCATGAATGCGTTTGATTATCTCTTTGGACAACTCAATCAGCTGTGTATTGAATCACAAGAGGAATAAATCAGGTAGATGCACAGAATGTCTTGCCCATAGTAAGGAATTCGAGGACCAGATGACATAGGTTCAAGGTGAAGAGGAAAAGATTTAATAGGAATCTGAGGGGTAACTTTTTCCACACAAAGGGTGGTGGGTGTATGGAACGAGCTAGCAGGGAAGGTAGTTCAGGCAGGGACTATCCCTACGTTTAAGGAACACTTTGACATGGATGGGACAGGTTTGGAGGGATATGGACCAAAAGCAATCAGGTGCGAAGAAGGTAGCGGGGACATGTTGGCCGATGGGGGCAACTTGGGCCGAAGGGCCAGTTTCCACACAGTATCACTGTATGGCTCTATGACTCTATGAGCAAAGCAGGATCAAAGCAGAGCACCATGAGAAAACCCACCGCGGCCACAGGGAGGACGTACAAACTCCGAACAGACAGCAGCCGTGGTCAGGATCGAACTCGGGTCTTCGGCGCTGTAATTACCTCGATCAGTCCTGTGCCGTACCACTAGGGGCCAACAAATATGTCTAACAGGCCCCCAATAATATTCGCATATGCCCCCCTAGCAACATGCACTACATCTCAGTTTGAATCTGACCTCAGGTGCTGCCTGTGTGGAGTTTGCATGTTCTCCCTGTGACCGCGTGGTTTTCCAACGGGTGCCAAGCCACCTATCAGCTCTCAATGGGAATTGGTGCAGGAGGCTGAGGAGTGATGTGATGGAAGTATATAAAATCACGAGGGGCCGAGATAGGGTGAATGAAGAAAGTCTTTTCCCGGGGTTTGGGATTCAAAAACTAGAGGATGCGAGAGAGAGAGGATGCGAGAGAGAGAGGATGCGAGAGAGAGAGGAAGCGAGAGAGAGAGGATGCGAGAGAGAGAGGATGCGAGAGAGAGAGGATGCGAGAGAGAGAGGATGCGAGAGAGAAAGGATGCGAGAGAGAAAGGATGCGAGAGAGAGGATGCGAGAGAGAGGATGCGAGAGAGAGAGGATGCGAGAGAGAGAGGATGCGAGAGAGAGAGGATGCGAGAGAGAGAGGATGCGAGAGAGAGGATGCGAGAGAGAGAGGATGCGAGAGAGAGAGGATGCGAGAGAGAGAGGATGCGAGAGAGAAAGGATGCGAGAGAGAGAGGATGCGAGAGAGAGGATGCGAGAGAGAGAGGATGCGAGAGAGAGAGGATGCGAGAGAGAGAGGATGCGAGAGAGAGAGAGAGAGAGAGAGAGAGAGAGGATGCGAGAGAGAGAGAGAGAGAGAGAGAGAGAGAGAGAGAGAGAGAGAGAGAGAGAGAGAGAGAGAGAGAGAGAGAGAGAGAGAGAGAGAGAGAGAGAGAGAGAGAGAGAGAGAGAGAGGATGTAATGGGAACATAACGGGTGACTTTTTATGTCGAGAATGCTGAGAAAATGGAATGAGATGCCACAGTAAGTGGTTGAGGTGGGTTCTGTACAGCATTAAATAGATATCTGGACCATTACATTGATAGGAAAGGTTTAAGATAACATGGACCAAACGGAGGCAATTGGGACTACCTTAGATGGACTATGTAGGAAGGAACTGCAAATGCTACTTTAAACCGAAGGCAGACACAAAAAGCTGGAGTAACCCATTCCTTCTATTCGGAGATGCTGCGTGCCCCGCTGAATTACTCTATCATTTTGTGTCTATCACAGGATGCCTTAAAATAACACGGATACATCGTCACTTTGAAATGAATTGTGGTTTCATTGAGACGTTAAAAATATTATATTGAATTGGACAAAAACACGAATGGACTCCTAACCAGATTTTTTAACTCTTCCCTGAATTTCGTCTGTGACACCGCGTAAATAAACGTGTTGGTGCAAGCACTCATACACCTCAGCATGTATCCGGACAGTTCAGCAATGGTAAATGGGTCGTCGTAAGCTGTTACTAAAAACTGAACGTCTATGAAGTGTACACTGATGAAGCACACGAATATTACCATCCACAGTAGTATGAAGCTGCCGGATATGGCCAGCAATAGAATGATGGACTTCCTTCTGTTCTCCACCTCTTGATCCACGCCGCTCTCGTCCTTCTTGTTCGCTCGGAGACCGCTCCTCACTCTGTTGGCGTGTATAATGTGTCTGATAGTCAGGGCGTTTAGAAGCATGATCAGTAGGAATGGTGTAAATGGGGTTAAGATAGTTTCGAACCACCAAAATGCTACCCATAACGGTGAGGTGTAGAAGTCTGGTGTTAATCCACAGGACCAAGCCACGTTGTCAATTATTTCTTGTGGTGCGTACACAAAATACATTGGAATATTTTCAATAACACTCAGGGAACATACCACTGCTATCACCAAAGCTGCGGTTTTCTCAGTGCAATATTTTCCTCGTAACTTTTGACAACAAATAGCAACAAATCGATCGAAGGTGAAAGTCACCGTTAGCCAGACAGAGCAATCAATGGACATAAAAAGCAAGGTCAGGTTGACGCTGCAAACGGGAGTTAAGTTGAGGAATGAATAGGGGAAATAGCCATCTTTAATCTCGTAAAGAATTACCTCGAAGATCAGAACCATTAAATCACCCACGGCCATGGATACCAGGTAGAGGGTGATGCATTTGGAGAGACCACACTTTCCCCGGGAGAGAATGACGATTGCAAACAGGTTTGCTGTAGGAAAGACGAAATTAAAATGACTTTAGCAGCCGGCACTGGTCTTGGAGGAAGTTTCATTTAGTTTAGTTTAAAGATAGAGCTTGCAAATAAAGACCGAGACCACGCCGACCAACGGTCACACGTTCACACTAGTGTTATATTATAACTCGGGACAATTGACAGAAATTGTTTAAGTTACAAACCTGACGATAGACACAAAAAGCGGAGTAACTCAGCGTGACAGCCAGCATCTCTGGAGAAAAGAGACAAGTGACGTTTCGTGTCGAGACCCTTCTTCAGACTGTGAGTCAGGGGGGAACGGAAACGAGAGATATAGACAGTGATGTAGAGATATAGAACAAATGAAAGAAATATATGCAAAAAAGGTATGCAATAAAGTAAAAAAAGTAAAAGGAAACATGCCATTTGTTTGAACGAATCCTCAGTCAACAAACAGCTAACAACGGCGCTGTTTCTTTTATCGTCTTTACTTTTTGCATATCTTTCATTCTATATCTCTCCACATCTTGATTGGTTGAAGGATACGGGATTGAAACAGGCCCTTCGGCCCACCGAATGCACGGCGCCTATCGATCAGCCGTTCACACTAGTTCTATGTTATCCCACTTTCGCATCCACTTCCCAAGCACTATGGACAATTTTACAGAGACCAATTAACCTACAAACCCGCACGTTTTTGAGATGTCGGAGAAAATGCGAGCACTCGGAGGAAACCAACTGTACAGGCAGCTACAGAAACTATACAGGCAGAATCCCTGGATAGGAGGAATGCATAGCACCTCGGGTCGATACACCTCCTCAGACTTTGAGTCCTTCTCAGTCTGAGGAAGTGTCTTGGCCCGGGCATCACCGATTCCCTCTATCCAAGGATGCTGCCTGTCCCGCTGAGTTGGTCCAGCACTTTGTGTCTATTCCGGGTTTGTTCACATAGTTGGAATAAGTGAACGTGTGGAACACTTGGAGAGTCACGGCTTCTACGGACAGAACCAATTCAGTGTTGGAGCAACAACCCCCGTGAATTATCCGTAGTCAGCCGCATATTGTTTGAGGAGCGCGGCGGGATATCTACGGCAGAAAGAAAGTGGAATGACCTTATCCTTCCACGTTCCACTACAGCCTTCAAGAATCCCATGAATGTCCAATTTCGCCAATCCATTTCCATCAACACTTCGCATAGACGCATGACTGGAGACCTGCCATTCCAGTCCAATGCCCTGGACCTGCCATTCCAGTCCCATTACGGAGGTGTGGTTTAATGCAGTTTGGATGTTCAGCACGGGGAACCATCGAGTCCGCGACGACCAGCATCCGCGCACAGTAGCACAGTAGCACTATCCAACACTCACTGGTGGCAATTTACAATCTTTACCGAAGCCAATAGACAATAGACAATAGACAATAGACAACAGGTGCAGGACGAAGCCATTCGGCCCATCGAGCCAGCACTGCCATTCAATGTGATCATGGCTGATCATTCTCAATCAGTACTCTGTTCCTGCTTTCTCCCCGTACCCCCGCTATCCTTCAGAGCTCTATCTAGCCCTCTCTTGAATGCATTCAGATAAATGGCGTCCACTGCCTTCTGGGGCAGAGAGTTACACAGATTTACAACTCTCTGACTGAAAAAGTTTTTCCTCATCTCTGTTCTAAATGGCCTACCCCTTATTCTTAAACTGTGGCCCCTGGTTCTGGACTCCCCCAACATTGGGAACATGCTTCTTGCCTCCAACGTGTCCAAGCCAAATTAACCTGGAAACCTGTACGTCTTTGGAATGTCGGGGTAAACCGGAGCATCGCGCAAAATCCCAAGCCGGTCACGTGGAGAACGTATAAACTCCGTATCGACAAGCACCCGCAGTCAGGATCGAACACCGTCTCTGGCGCTGTAAGGCAACAACTCCAACGCTGCCCATTGGGTCTTCAGATTAATTGATCCCTATCATTGTACCGGGGCGGCACGGTGGCGCAGCGGTAAAGTAGTTGCCTTACCGCGCTGGTGACCCCAAGTCGGCCCCAACTACGGGGTCTGTCTGTACGGAGCTGGAACGTTGTGCCTGTGACCACGTTGGTCTTCTCCGGTTCCTCCAGTTTATTCCAACTTTCCAAAGACGTGCGGGTTTGTAGATTAATTGGCTTCGGTAAATTGTCCCTGATATCTCGGACAGAACGAGTCCACGGGTGGTCGTTTATCGGCGCGTACCCGGTGGGGCTGAGGGCCGGTTTCCACGCTCTGTCGCTGAATGAAACACGATGGAGCTATTTTCGCTCGTTACATGTCGGTGAGAATTTGACTGCCAATACTTAATCAAACAGACAATTACGAGTACACTTCCACTTAACAACACAGCCGACACAACTGAAAGATTAACAGCAGCTTACCGGGAACGCCGATGATGGCAAGGATCGGATAGTAGATGTTTTCTATCTGAATTATTACCGGCTGTTTCATACTAGCAGAGACGCCGCCTTTCCAGTCAGTGCTATCGGGGAATAGCCCGTTTTTAAAGTTCGCAGTTTATACCCGGGAGAAATCTAGTCACTCATTAGCAGCGTAAAATGATTGGGATTAGTGGCAGTTACTTAAACGATTACACTACTAATTAAGATAGTGCGCAATATTTTCCGCCGAAATGAAGCAAGGGAGAGAATTTTAATTAAAAATACACGTTTCATAATCTGACAGAATTCTCCACTTGTTATGCAAAATAATATTTTTCGATTTGCGGATCTATTTTTGCAAACGCGTGCGAGGACCATGCAGAAAACTATGGAAGTATATTGTCTTTTATTTACTTTTCACTTTTCCGTTTTTAATTCAATTATAATTTCAAGATTTCGTGTACCTTGTTGGGTGTTATATAAAGTTATATCGAATCGTATAGTATGACAATAGATCCGCAGAATCAGGGACATTAGAAACCTTTCTCTCTCGTGCATCGAGATTGCCTCTTTATTCTCAAAATCATAAGATCATGAGGTCATTAATGATAGGAGCACAATTGGCTCATCGTCAACTCCGCCGTTCAATCATGGCTGATCTATCTCTCCCTCCTAACCCAATTCCCCTTCCTTCTCCCCATAACAACTGACACCCGTACTAATCAATAATCTATCGATCTCTGCCTTAAATAGATCAACTGTCTTCGCTTCCACATCCTTCTGTGGCACAGATTCACTACCCTCTGACTAAAGAAATTCGTCCTCATCTCCTTCCTAAAAGAACGTCTAAATAATTAAAACAATGAGCCAAGTTGATATGAGAGAAGAATCAAGTGGACTGCGACATTTAGAGACACAGGAGTCCACATTTTCTGGAATCTTGTGCAAAAAATGCTCACGGTGGCCTGTATGTAGATAGGTGTGTAAATACAAATGGATATTCACGTACATATGCATATACATACAAAAGATAGGCTCCCCTAGCTGGAGTAATAGTGGGCCAGGCAGCATCTTTGGAGAAAAAGTATAGGTGACGATTTGGGTCGAGACCCTTCTTCAGATTGAGAGCCAGGGGAGAGGGAAAATGAGAGAAATGAAAAGGTACATCGAACAAATGAATGAAAGATATGGAAAAGAACAAATCAAAGCTAGCAAGGATGATCAATGAAAGGCGGAGCCCACAATGGTCCTCTCCTTGAAGATATTAGCTTCAAAATACATATATTTTTATACATAGATACATACACCCACACCCACCCATACACACACAGCCCTACACACTCACACCCCCACACACACCCCACACACACCCCACACACCCCCCTCACACCCACACACACACACATACACACACACACACACCCCACACCCACACACACACAGGCCTACGCACACACACACACCCCACACACCCCACACCCACCCACACACACAGCCATACGCACACACACCTCCAGACACACACCCCCACACACACACACACACCAACACACACATACGCAAACGCACACGCACACACACACGCACACACGCACACACACAGACACACACACACACAGCCATACGTACACATACACACACGCACACACACGCACACAAACACACACACACTGCCGCACGCACAGACACGCACACACACGCACAAACACACACACACACACGCACAAACACACACACACACACACACATACACACACACACACACACACACACACACACACGCACGCACGCACGCACACACACACACACACGCACACATGCACACACACTTCACCGTGCTGAGGCCAGGCGCCAGCGCTCGGACATTTCTTCATACCTATCCCAATACCAGTGCCCTCACAGAGGAACACCAGGCCTTCATCTCCCATCGTGTTTCTTATCCCCAACCCTCTGGCGAACGCCCTCCACAGTCTCTAAACTTAACGCTCCCCAGCCCCGCACTGCCCGCTTCTATCTCCTCCACAAACAGGACTGCCCTGGCAGGCCCATGGTCTCTGCCTGCTCCAGACCCACTAACCTCATCTCCACAAACCTCGATTCCATCCTATGCCGCCTCGTCCAGAGCCTTCACACCTACATCCGAGACGTGCCACACGCCTTACAACACTTTACTTGCTTACATATTCTAGGCCCCCATTGCCTCATCTGCCCCAAGGATGCCCGCTCCCTCTGCACCTCCACCCCCCCCAATAAGAAGGTCCCAAGCCCCCACGTTTCATCCTGCACCAGAGACCCAATTTCCACAAATACCCCCCTTCGCCTGGTGGAACTTGTTCGCACTCTCAACAACTTCCCTTTCGACTTCTGTACTGTACCCTAGTTAAACTTGTAGCTCCGGGCACTCGTATGAACTCCAGCTGTGCCTGCCCGTTTGTTAGTTATGCCGATCAGTCCTTGTTTCAGGCGTACACTGGCCATATCCCCCAAATCTTTCTCCCCTACCTGCACGGCTGCATCGGGGCCGCCCCGTGCTCCCGTGCAGAATTCGTAGACTTCGTGAACATCATCAGCAATTTCCACCCTGCCCGTAGATTCACCTGGACCATCTCGGACACCTCTCCCCCATTTCTTGATCTCTCTGTCTCCATCACAAGGTACAGCCTATGGACTGATGTCTGCTATAAACCTACCTCCTCCGACAGTAATCCGGATTATACTGGCTCCCACACTACGTGTTGCAAAGAAGCTATTCTTCCGTCTCCCCCAAATTTGTACCAATATGAGACTTTCCATTCTAGCACATTAGAGATGTCCTCATTCTTCAGTGAACGTCTTTTTGTACCTTCTGTCATAGCTGGATCCCTCACTCTCCGCTCCGCTGTCCCCACAGTCCCATTCTTGCTCCCACTCTCCCCAGACGGAACAGGGGTAGAATCTCCTTGCTCTTCACCTTTAACCACACCAGCCTTCAGATCCAACACATCATCCTCCGACATTTCTGTCGGATCAACCTGCCATGTGGAACCTTATCAAACGCTATAGTAAAACCCATGCATACGTCAAGCATCCTACCTCCATCAATCTCTTTCGCATCTCCTCAAAAAAGCGATCCAAGTAGTTAGTAAGACATGACCTGCCGTGTACAAAGCCGTGCTGGCTATTCCTAATTCGGCCATTCTCCTCCGAAATTGAGGATTACGTAAGGCGAAGAGTTCTCTCCAATAGTTTTCCTGCCACTGTCACGAGGATCACCGGCCCATAATTAGCTGATTATAACTATTTTCCTTCTTATGGAAAGGAACAACACTGCCCTCTGTCCAGTCCCCCGGGATCTCACGTGTAGCTGGGAAGAAATAAAGTTCCTGGTCAAATTCCCTGCAATCCCCTCTCTTGCCTCCTTCAATAATGCCTCCTGGCGAGCTGCAGAATAGCCGATTCCGGAGCCCCCGCGGGTCGCAGCCCGCCGCCGGCGTAGTCGGTGTGGTCAGAGCCCGCGTGGGGACCTGGGGTTGTTACTGTGTATAATTTGTAACTTTGTCAGCGCCCTGATGTGGCGACTATTTGCATACCGTGGGTACGCCAGCAAAGAATGTCACTGTGACTTCTCACAGGTGACAATATAGTATTCATTCATGCATAATCTTGTACAGATCCCATTAGGCCCTGGGGACTTGTTCCTCAAGAGCCTCAGCGCCTCCTTCTCCACAAACTGCCCTTGTACAATAGTATTCTCCACACTGATCTCGCTATCCTCCGTCCTTCTCCACGGTGAATACACATGAAAAACACTCATCCTGCCTTGAGATTTTCCTTCATCCGATTCGCCAATGACATTTCATCACCGCTTCTGGCCCTTCTAAACACCCACTTGAGCTCTTTCCTGCTCGCTTTGTACTCCTCATTAATTCTATCAGAAGCCAACCTATTGCACATGACACTCGCTTCCGTTTTCCTTCTGACCACATTTGCAGCCGCCTTGGCCATTCACGATTCCCTTTCTCTGACGTTCTTATCACAACCCTCCCTACTGGAACATGCGGATCCTGCACTTTGATCAGCTGGCCTTTAAACAACTCCCACTTTTCAGGCGTGGACGTACCCAATAACAACTGCTCCAAATCTACCCTCCCTGGTTCCTGCCTAACGAACGTAAACTTTTTTGCACCAATATATTAAGCCCCCCTCCCCACCCCCCACCCCCCACCAACCCCACCACCACATGCAGTCATTTCCCGATTTAAAACTATCTTAAAACTTATGGAGTTATGGTCACAACCTCCAAAATGCTCTTCCACCGCAACACCAGTCACCTGGCCAAACTCGTTTTGCAATACAATGTCTTGTGCGGTCCCTCCTCAAATCCAACTATCCACACACTGTTTAAGGAAACCTTATTGGATACACCTAATTAGTCATTTGCCGTCTGTTGCTCTTGCACTGAGGAAGTCCCAGGCAGTGTGGGGTTAAAATCACCCACTACAACAACGCTGTGGTTCTTGTATCCTTCCGCAATCTGTCCACATATCTGACACATTATATCCCGTTGGCTGGTGGGTGGTCTATAATTTGATCCCATTAGAGTTATGCTCCTTTTTAAATTTTTGATCTCAACCCCTGAGGCCTCAGTAGACGTACCTTCAAGTATTTCATCTCACAATATCGCCATGGTATACTCCCTGGTTAGTAACGCGATCAGCAATGAAATAATATGTCGGCAAGCATCACGGAAGCCTTCTTACGTAGAAACATAGAACATAGGTGCAGGAGGATGCCATTCGGCCCTTCGAACCAGCACCGCCATTCATTGTGATTATGGCTGATCGTCCCCAATCAATAACCCGTGCCCTCCTTCTCCCAATATCCCTTGATTCCACTAGCCCCTAGAGCTCTACCTAACTCTCTCTTAAATCCATCCAGTGATTTGGCTCGATGTTTTCACCTCAGTTCTAAATGGCCTCCCCATTATTCTAAGACTGTGGCACCTGGTTATGGACTACCCCAACATTGGGAACATTTTTCCTGCATCCAGCTTGTCCAGTCCTTTTATAATTTTATATGTTTCTATAAGATCCCCTCTCATCCTTCTAAACTCCAGCGAATATCTTCACCAAGATATGCTTCCCACTTTCTGAGATCCATAGACGTGCACATCAATGACTCTCCCGTGCTTAATACTGTCTGGGGATCACCATTCATTCTAAAACATATTACAAAGAAGCACCGCATGGCAACAGAGGCTTCGACCCTCTCTACCTGTACCACACACAATGTCAATCTGAACAAATCGTATGTTGCTGCACAGAATTCATACCTCTCCATTCCTTGCATACCCACGTGTTTATACAAAAGCCTCTTTTATCACACCGCCTCCACCGCCACCTCTGGCAGCGCGGTTCGGCCACTCGCCACTCAGGCTAATTTTGACACGTGCTTTTTTAATTGAGAAGTCTATGTCCAGTTACACCTGAAAAGGTTTGGTGCTGGTAGTTTTATGTATTATATGTGAGCACTGCGGGAGAGTGTCAGTAAATCTGTTGATATCAGCAAATATCTGGGAATATTGATGATTGGCTGCAGGATGGTATTGATCGGCTAGTAAAAATGGCTGAGCAATGGCAAATGGAAATTAGTTCTAATGATTGCGGGGTTATGCTCTTTGTAACGACTGACAAAGATAGGGCGTCCACAATTTGTGGTGTTGGGTATAGTTGTGGGAACACAATTTCAGGAACGATGGGGAGGAATCAGGGTTGTGGTACGGTGGGGGGAGGGGTGGTGGAAAGGGAGCTTAAAAATTATGTTTGTCAGGATTATGATGGAGTAGGGGCGGCACGGTGGCGTCGCGGTAGAGTTACTGCCTTCCAGGAGGAATCGGTGGGGTGGGGGAGGTAGAGAAGGAGCTGAAGAAAAGGTTTGCCAGAATTATGATGGATTAGCCAGAGACCCGGTTTCGATACTGACGTTTCTACGTTCTCGCCATGACCTGCGTGAGTTTTCTCCGAGATTTTCCGTTTCCTCCCATAGATCAAAGTCGTACAGGTTTGTAGATTAACTGATTTGGTATAACTGTAAATTTGACAGGTAATCCCCATCGACCAACACTCTCCTCCGCCTAGCAGAGCTGGTTCTTACCCTTAACAACTTCTCCTTTGACTCCTCCCACTTCCTCCAAACCAGAGGCTTAGCTATGGGCATTCGCATGGGCCCTAGCTACGCTTGCCTCTTTGTCGGGTACGTCCAACAATCCCTGTTCCGCGCATACACCGGCCCCATCCCCGAACTCTACCTCCGCTACATTGACGACTGCATTGGTGCTACCTCTTGTACCCATGCAGAACTCACTAACTTCATACACTTCACCTCCAATTTCCATCCTGCCCTTAAATATACCTGGACTATCTCCGACATCTCCCTCCAGTTTCTGGACCTCACCATCTCCATCACAGGAGACAGACTAGTGACGGACATTTACTATAAACCCACTGACTCGCACAGCTATCTGGACTACACTTCTTCCCACCCGGTCCCCTGCAAAAAGTATATCCCCTACTCCCAATTCCTCCGTCTACGCCGCATCTGCGCCCGGGATGAGGTGTTTCACACTAGGGCTTCAGAGATGTCCTAGTTCTTCAGGAAACGGGGCTTCCACTCCTCCATTATAGATGAGGCTCTCACTAGGGTATCTTCCACATCCCGCAGCTCCGCTCTTGCTCCCCCTCCCCCCACTCGCAACAAGGACAGAATCCCACTTGTTCTCACCTTCCACCCCACCAGCCAGCGGATTCAACAAATCATCCGCCAACATTTCCGGCACCTACAACGGGACCCCACCATTGGCCATATCTTCCCATCACCTCCCCTCTCTGCGTTCCGCAGACACCGTTCCCCCCGTAACTCCCTGGTCCACTCGTCCCTTCCTACCCAAACCATCCCAACCCCGGGCACTTTCCCCTGCAACCGCACGAGATGCAACACCTGCCCCTTTACCTCCCCCCTCAACTCCATCCAAGGACCCACACAGTCTTTCCAGGTGAGCAAAGGTTCACCTGCACCTCCTCCAACCTCATCTATTGCATCCGCTGCTCTAGATGTCAACTTATTTACATCGGCGAAACCAAGCACAGGCTCGGCGATCGCTTCGCTGAACGCCTGCGCTCGGTCCGCATTGACCAAACTGATCTCCCGGTGGCCGAGCACTTCAACTCCCCCTCCCATTCCCAGTCTGACCTTTCTGACATGGGCCTCCTCCATTGCCATAGTGAGGCCCACCGGAAATTGGAGGAGCAGCACCTCATATTTTGCCTGGGCAGTTTGCAGCCCAGTGGTATGAACATCGACTTCTCCAACTTTAGATAGTTCCTCTGTCCCTCTCTTCCCCTCCCCCTTCCCAGATCTCCCTCTATCTTCCTGTCTCCACCTATATCCTTCCTTTGTCCCGCCCCCCTGGCATCAGTCTGAAGAAGGGTCTCGACCCGAAACGTCACCCATTCCTTCTCTCCCGAGATGCTGCCTGACCTGCTGAGTTACTCCAGCATTTTGTGAATAAATACCAGCAGAATTAGTGCACTGGAGGCCTCTGGTGAAAAGTAGTAGGTGGCGTTTCGGTTGGAGAGCCTGCTTCAGAAAAGAGTCTGGTAAAGATTCCCGACCTGAAATGTAACCTATGCCTCTTTTTCCAGAGATGCTGCCTGACCCGCTGAGTTACACGAGCATGTTGTGTCTGTCTCCGGCGAAAAAGCATCTGAGTTCCTTCGTACACATTGGATGCTTCCACGTCTGTCACCTTTCCTACCACATAGAACAGTAAAGCATAGGAACATGCCACTCGGCGAAAAAGATCCCTGTTGAACATGATGCCCAGCTAAACTAAACTCCTCTGCCAGCACGTGTTTCATATGCCTTTATTTCCTGCACATCTACCTGCCTGTCTGAAAATAGTTTAAACTCCCCCATCATGTCTGATTCCACAACCATCATCGGCAGCGCGTTTCAGACGCCCACCACTCTTTGCGTGGAAAATTAGTCCAGAACATTTCGCTTAGACTTTGCCCAGAACACAAAATATTATTTAGTCATCATAAACCAGGAATGCATGAAATCTAATGTAATTTAAAAAAAGCTGAGGCAGGTTTTCAGGTGACTTTAATACAACATCTTTATTTCTTGCAATAAGATGGAAATATGAAGATTACACAGTGACAATAGCTTTATTAACGGCAGCGTACAAACTGAACCGAGAAAAATGACGCGAAATAGCAGGTAAATCGTACCGAGAGAAGCAACTACGGATTCTGAATTGTAAATAAAACGGTGTTGGAATGAGGCAGGATCTCAGCAGAACATAGGTAGGCGACCAGTCGGGTCGGGACCCTTCCTCTGACTATACAAAGGTGCAAGCGGAGACCAGTTGGCCCTTCGAGCCAGCACCGCCTGATTGTACTGTGCCGTGGGGGGGGGGGGGGGGGGGGGGAGAAACCTGGAAAGGCGAGAGATAGGACAAATCATCGCAGGTAACAGATCGATGTGGGCAAGGGGGTAGGTGTTGGCAGATGGTTGGAATAAACGCCACACATAATGGTACTGGAGGGAGAGGGGTTTTACGGGAAGGCAGGACGAGAGGTGATCGGGACAAAGTCTGGTAAGTTATAGGCGGAGGTAGGTGAAAAGGGGTTAATCGGAAATGGTTGTACTACGGCCAGAGATGGAAAGGACAAAAATATGCGACATAAGGAGAAAATGACTGGTGGGGCTATGGGGCGTGTTGTGGAGCAGAGGGATCGAGGAGCGAGGGTTCTTTGAAGTTCCTTCAAGGAGTGCATGGTTCCTTGATGTTGGAGTCGCGGGTACATAGGGTGGTCATAGTTTTTGTCACATTGGCCTTCACCAATCAGAGTATTTAGTACAGACGTTGGGAGAACATGTAGTTGTGTAAGATCTTGGTGAGGCTGCATTTAAAGTATCGTGTTCAGTCCTGGGCACTATGTTACAGGAACGAACTTGTCAAGCTGGAGTGGGTACAGGGAAGATTTACGAAGATGTTGCCAGGACTAGAGGGTCTGAGCTAAAGAGAGAGGTTGGGTAGGCTGATAATCTATTCCTTGGAGCGTAGGAAGACGAGTTATAGACGTGTTTAAATTTATTAGAGGAATAGAACGGGTAGATGCACCGAGTTTCTTGCCGAATCAAGGACCAGAGGACATAGGTTTAAGGTAAAAGTGGAAAAGACGTAACAGGAATCGGAGGGGTAACTTTGTGCGACAAAATGTGGTGGGAGTAGGAAACAAGCTGCCAGTGGCGGTAGATGAGGCAGCGACTAACCCAACGTTTAGGAAACAGTTAGACAGGTACGTGGATAGGATACGTTTGGAGGGATAGAGGCTAAACGCGGGCAGGTGGGACTATTGTATTTGGGACAAGTTAGCCGGTGTGGGTAAGTTGGGCTGAAGGGCCTGTTTCCACGCTGACTCTATGACTCTAAGGATAGGTGAATTGTGAAGGCTGAGGGTGGTATTTATTTGGAAGGGGATTGGGAAATGAGGTGGAGGGGAAAACGGGAAATGTGTGCGCATTCTGGTGGCGGACAAGAAAGAGAGATGAAAGCATGTAGATTGATGATATTAAGCAATACAAAGTTATACAATAGCGGCGGCCGGCACACTCCCGGCAAGCAAAATTGGTGTAGGACAAGGTCATTTGGCCCTTCGAGCCAGCACCGCCATTCATTGTGATCATGGCTGATCTTCTACAATCAGTAACCCGTGCCTGCCTTCTCCCCATACCCCTTGATTCTGCTCGACTCTAGAGATCTAACCAACTCTTGTGGAAGAATAAAGCGAAGGGCAGCGTCACATCTCAACTCTGGTTCCAGACCGCTGCCGCGCCAGTTTCATAGGTTTACCAATAACCACAGTTAAATATTTAACTGCGTTTTTCACTTCCTGTCTGAACATACTCTGGGTCATCCCATAGATACAAGTGTTGGCACACGAGCTGATGAGCATGATCAAGGTGCCCACTTCATTGGCGATGTAAGAGGGGCTTGTGTGATCCCCGCCCACGAAATTCACAGTTACCTGAGTGGAAATGTAGGTGTCAGTTGACGTTGTCCACATCAGTATGTACGCGCCGGACACCGTGAACAGGAAAACTATGGACTTGCGCAGATTCTCAAGATTCAAGATTCAAGATTCAAGATAGCTTTATTTGTCATCCAATATTGGACGAAATTCAGTCACCCACAGTCCAACAATAAAAGCATTAAATAGGCATTAAAATTACACAACCCCAAAAACACACAAAAAAAGAAACATCCATCAAAGAAACATCCATCACAGTGAGTCTCCTCCAGTCCTCTCCTCACTGTGATGGAAGGCCACAATGTCTTTCCCTTCTCCTGCCGTCTTCTCCCGCGGCCAGGTGGTTGTGGTTGGAAGCCGCGCCGGACGGTCCGCAGCGGGCCGAGCCTAAGGCGAGTCGCAGCCGCTCCCGCAGCCTCCGAAGACGGCCGGCTCCGCCGATGATAAGTCCGATCCGGGGCGGGCGAACACGCTGCCGCTGTTGCTGTTGCTGCACGTCGGCGCGGTCGTGGCTCCCGACATTGAAGCCCCCGCCCAGCAGAGAAAAATCCCGCGGCATATTTTAGGCCGCGCCGGACGGTGAAATGTCCGCCTCAGTGTCCTTGCCATCCAGTGCCTTCAGGCGCCGGCGGACTCTGCTGGCCGCAACGATGTTCCTGACCGTCAACCCGTTAAACAATAGAACTAGAAGGAAGGGGAGGAATGAGAGAGAGATGCTGCACATCCACGAGAAAGCCACCCACCAGATGGAGGTGAAGTAGGCGGGTTTGGGTCGGCACCCCCACTTGACATTGTCCACAGTGAAGCGTGACTCGTACATGAAGTTAAAAGGGATGTACTTTATGCAGCACAGCGCGCACATGGACACAATGACCGCGGCGGCCGTCCGATCCGTGCAGTAGATGAGTCTCAGCTTCGGGCAGCAAATGCTGACAAAACGGTCAAAGGTCAACGGACACGGTTAACCAAACGGAATAGTCCACGGTGACGATCCGCAGATACACATTAGAAGGACAAACTGCGCTGAGGGAGAGGAAGGAGTTGGGGGCGTAGTAAATGTAGATTTCCCGGAGTAACACGTGGAAGATTATAACGAGAAGGTCGGAGATTGCCATTGCCACCATGTAACGGGTGATTCCTCTGGAGAGCCCGCACTTTCCCCGGTATAGGATCGCAGCCGTCAGCACGTTCGCTGAAGGAAGGACAAAAATGCAATGGAATTAATATTTGAATGGGACCACTAATTTAATGGAATTGAGATTGGGGTTGGAGGCTGCAAGAAATCATGAGGGGATCAGATACGATGAATGGGCAAGAGCCACGTGACATCGAGTTAAAGTGGAGAATAAATGGGCCAATGGGGGGAAATCTATTTTATTGAAGAGTCTTATTCCACGAGTCCGTTCTGGGTGGAATCGAGAGGACAGAACAGTGAAAGAATAAAGCGAAGGTCGGCGTGTCATCCCAAGTCTGGTTCCAGCTCGCCGCCGCGCAAGTTACCCCGGTTATATATTTAACTGTGTTCTTCACTTCCTGCCTGAACGTACTCTGGGTCATCCTATAGGTACACGCGTTGGCACACGGGCTGATGCGCAAGGGACCTATTTAATATGATTGTTATCATTCATATTGAAGAGGTGGGTTTAGGGAATGGACTGGCAAAGGAGGAATTTGAGATAGATAATAAAACAACATTTAAAACACATTTGGGCATATTCGAACGTTTTCGAGAAATATGAGCGAAACGCGTGCAAATGGGACGAGTGTGGATGGGCATCTTGAACGGCTTGAACGCATTCGATCGAAAGTTCTGTTTCAGTGCTGCATTACTTTATGAATGATATCAATCGACGAGACGGATCACAAAAGTTGCTCAATTGGAGTTCAAAGCGTTCATTGTCGCACGTCATTCAATATTAATATTTGAATGGAACCACTAATTTATTGGAATTGAGATTGGGGTTGGAGGCTGCAAGAAAGCATGAGGGTATCAGATACGATGAATGGGCAAGAGCCACGTGACATCGAGTTAAAGTGGAGAATAAATGGGCCAATGGGGGAAAATCTATTTTATTGAAGAGTCTTATTCCACGAGTCCGTTCTGGGTGGAAACGAGAGGACAGAACAGTGAAAGAATAAAGCGAAGGTCGGCGTGTCATCCCAAGTCTTGTTCCAGCTCGCCGACGCGCAAGTTTCTTGGGTTTACTAATAACCCCGGTTACATATTTAACTGTGTTCTTCACTTCCTGCCTGAACGTACTCTGGGTCATCCTATAGGTACACGCGTTGGCACACGGGCTGATGCGCAAGGGACCTATTTAATATGAAGTTTACCACAGGTGGGTTTAGGGAATGGACTGGCAGAGGAGGTATTTGAGATAGATAATAAAACAACATTTAAAACACATTTGGGCATATTCGAACGTTTTCGAGAAATATGAGCGAAACGCGTGCAAATGGGACGAGTGTGGATGGGCATCTTGAACGGCTTGAACACATTCGATCGAAAGTTCTGTTTCAGTGCTGCATTACTTTATGAATGATAACAATCGACGAGACGGATCACAAAAGTTGCTCAATTGGAGTTCAAAGCGTTCATTGTCGCACGTCATTCAATATTAATTTCCACAAGCAGAGTGATTTTATCATGTTCATTTAAAAGCAGCGTAATCATGTCGCCAGTCCCGAAATATTCGTGAAACTGCAACCAATCAGAAAATAAAACTGTTTCTTTGCACTACAAGAAAAAAAACGAAACATTCTGGAAATAGGGTTTAAGTCCAAGAACTCAATCTGACGCTTTAGCTCCAAGACTCATCAGCTGGACTGACGGTGACCACCAGAGATTGAAGAGATGATGTTTGATCTGAAATACCATCCCGTGATCTGCCCCTTTTCTGTTTTCTAGCACATACTATTTCAATTTCAGGTTTAATTAAACCACCTCAATTTCTCCTTCTGCGCTTTAAAAACGTTTTTGTTTCGTTGTCAATCAAAATGGCAAGCAGGGAGAAAACGCAAAGAGTTGGATAACTGAAATGGGAAAGTTATTGCTGAAAATACTCGGGCTGCATCAGACCGAGAGCGAGACAAGATGCAACATTTCGATTGAACTTCTTTTACGATGCAGTGAAGAGGGTGGCTTTGGAGAGATGTAAGTGGTGCCTGCGTTGACAACCAACAAGGGAGCCCGAATAGACGGAAGCCGCTGTGCTGTCTGAGCGAGGGTGAAGGTTTATTAAAGGCTGGTTATAGTGGAGGAGGACAGTACACAGAAGGCAGATTAAGGCTCCTTCACCTACAATCAGCAGCACCATCACCACGTTGGCCTTTTGTCTCACTTGGTCACTAACTTGTACCCCACATCCACCGCTCGCCTACAAGTCAACACTCAACTTCAATATGTTGGAAGCGCGAATAACTGCAGACGCTGGAGTAGCTCACCCGGTCATGGGATCTGAAGAAAAATCCCGCCCCGAAACGTCGGCTATCACTGTCCGGCAGAGGTGCCGCATGACCCGCTGACTTACTCCAGTACTTTATGATCCAATGTAATGTTCTCGGTCTTTTCGCAAACACTTCAATGCCTTCTTCTCCGGCGCTGCAGACTCGTGAGCCCCACCATCCTTGAATTCTGACCTCTTGAAAAACTCGTCAGTTTAGTTATTCCAATATTCCGTTCTTTGGAGAGTCAAGTTCCCGTTTGTCCGCATTTACGACGCTGCTTTCATTCAACACGCTGTCCAATCTTTGTACCTTTATCCGAATATCTTCTACTCTGTTCCCTGCCCATTTGATTGTGTATTGCGACGCTACTGCGATACGTACTCCAATGATTTGGCTGTACTGATCGGACTACAGTTTGTTGGTGATTGCAGGGGATTACTAAACAGACCGCCAGAGTACTCACACCCTTTAGAGTTGAATCAGACCAGCAACGCATTAAGCGACTCAATCACAGCTTACCAGGGATACCAAACGCCGCCAGGATCGGGTAGGTGATTTCATTGACGTACAGAATTGCTGCCCGTCCCATCTGGAAGAGTCCCAGTGTCGGCGTTAAGTCCGGGGAGCACAATTGAGCTACAACGTGGTTCAGATGTTCATTTATACTCCCGCCAACTCTCCAGTGGGGTCCGGGGAACGACGGAACCCAAATATTAGTCACACTCTCTTGAACAAACACGTTTCTTTCCACACAATATGAAGTGATCTCACTTATCCCTCGGTGGAGGAATGCTTAATGTAGAAAGTGTAGATTAATGTATCGCTCTCGATTCAAGTTACAACGTGAAGGGCCTTTGCCGGGTCAGGACTCACTTGGTTCACGCGGCGAACGGCGTAGCTGATGTTGGAGGATGTAAACACAATCAAATGCGAAATATAACCCGCCATTTATCACATGCGTATCCACAGAAAAGGGATAAAACACAATGGTTTGCTTAAATTGTATTTGTAATTCAAAGGTTAATAATCAGGATTGGAATTCAACGAATCAGAGCGTGAAACTCACGCGGTGGGAGTAATGCCGCCCAAATCCAAGTCCGACTTTGAGACGTGTCGCAGTCGCCAATATATTTATTGTTCCTGGTAACATCGCCTGGTTAAAGCTATGTTTTGTCCATTTCAAGGAAAGGGGACACGTTTTATTTCAAAAGCAAAACAAACAAACCGTGGTAGGTTTGAAATAAAAACAGAGAATGATTAAACATATTCAGCTGATCGGGCACCATCTACATAGCGCGATGCGATTTGAAGTTGAATATTTTCCATTCTGTAAAAGGATAGTGAACTTTCTCCGTGCATGACGGGCCTGTTTCCAGGCTGTACTTCCAAACAAACAAAACATAACACGGTCGTGATTCACTTTAGGAACTATTCTCCTGGCCTCCAGTTAGCGGGAAACGTTCCGTTGTACACGTTTGGACAGAACCTGCTAAGATGTACAGAAGTTCTCATGGGGACTTGAAATATTGACTGGGAGAGTAAGAAAGTATGTGCCGAAGGTAGCAGGACTATGTGACGCCTTCGACGAAGAAGGGATTAAGCGCGCATAACTGGAAGTGTTGAGCTCTGAGTCTTCTGCTCAAGGTTAAGCGACCCTAGTTTACGAAGTTTGTGAAACATGTTTAGGAATTAATTCTTCGGCGGTGTGTTTATGGTCAACCAGGTAGGGTTGCTGCAAATGGTTCTTGGAAACAAGCTAGGCAAAGGGGGCGAGTGTCGCTGTGGAAAGAGAGGTCAACTTGCAAAGGCGTATAATATGGCGACGGAAATGAGCATGCGCTTGTAAAGTAGAAAAAAGGAGATAATTAAATCATGCAATGGCTGCAAAGCAGAATGGGGTAATTCGATCATCACATCCACGTTGGATCTTTCGGGTCCAATTTAGAGACATGCCGATTTCAATTCAATGAGAAGAGGTGTGAGTAAGGTTAATAGGAATGTAAGCCTGACGTGGGAAATAGGATTCGAACAGTGGAAAGCCTCAAGCCGAACTTCTTTCAGAAAATCCTATTTGCCCACTCATAGAGTGATAGAAACAGAGTTGCACAGCAGGTACATAGGCCTTTAGCCGCAGCGCACGCGCGCCCACCAAGGTTCCTTCGTGATAACCACATTTGCCTGTATTGGACCCACATCCTGCTATCTATTTTCTGTCCCTGACACTCCCAATTGCCTTTTAGACGTTCTAATTGCATTTGCCTTTAACTCTTGCTCTGGCACCTATCTGTGCCCCTTATTAGTTTAAATACCTCTGAGATCACCCCTCAATCTCCAGTGCCCCATTGAATAAAGTCAGAGACGGCAAAATCTCCCCTTATCCTTATTGCTGTCTCCCGAATGTTGGCTCACCAACGTCTTCTACATCTGTAAGATAACGTCCCTATTTCTTTACTCGTTACGGCGATGAAGGTTAACGCACCATCAGCTCTCTTTCCCATCCTGTCAACCTGTGACTCCACTTTCAGCGAACTGTGTACCAGCGCTCCAGATTCCCCTACTCTACAGTACCCCACCCCCAAGGCCCCACATTTGCTGTGAATGTCCTGTCCCCGTTTGCCATCGAAAACTACAACTCATCACAATATCTTCGTCAACTTCCATTAGCCATTCCTCAACCCCACTTGCCCAACTGATGAAGACCCTTCTGTAATTTCTGATAACCATTTTCACTGTCTATCATACAACCTATTTTCGTGTCGTGATTGCAAAAACATCCATAAGAACTTCCCTCAACCTCGTTCGCTCAAGGGAAAACAGTCCCAGTAATCAACTCTCTCCTTATAACTCAAGCCCTCCAATCCAGGATAAATCCACCTGAATACTTCCACATCTTCCCGACCTTAATTTCATCATTCTTGGATTATGGCTGGTCCTACTAAGGATTTTGGGAAGTGGAAATGACTGAAGTGTTGGTGAGCAACCCGTCTGGGAGGAGCGATCACTGTTCTAATAGCTTCATGATATTTATGGATAAAGACAGTGTGTGCCGACGGGTGAATATTGGCAAAGCTAACTTTGATGGAATTGGACAATACAATGGTCATGTGGCCTATTTGTCGGCAAAAGTACGGCCGGTCAGCGGGATATTCTCAAATGTTTGGTGGAAAGAGTTCATGACATTCATCATCCTGGTTGGGTGACGGCAAATAGATGGGAATGTGGAAGATTGGATGGCAAGAGAAGTTGAGGCTCGGGCCATTAAAAAGATGGAGACATGTATACGAAGCTTGGACCAAGTGTATCCCACTGGAGGAATTTTGGGAACTGAGGGGCATAATTAAGGAGGCCACGTTAACTATCGTAATCAGTCCTTGTCTTTCCAAATGCAGGTAAATCCTATATCGCGGTATCCTTGCCACCGCGGCTATGGATTAGTAGCCTTTGGATCACTGGATTGTCCTTGCAGCCGTTCTGAAATTATGGCACAATCTTCCAATGGCCACGATGGCCAAGGAAGACAAGCAAATCTCTGCCAGAGCACAAAAAAATGCGTTGCTTGCTTCGCACAACCTCCTGGAATGCATTTGGCCGGGCCCGGAGATTTATGCATAATTATGCTTCTGAAGACCGCAAAAAGCTCCTCTCGGTTAATAACCCGTGTGGCGGCGCTGCGTTTGCGGCTGTGGATCGCCTGCAGTCTGCCTGTCACTTGCCACACACACTGTCTTATCCTTAATGTTAGATGTATGTAATAGTCTATTTTTAGTTGAGTGTTAGTGGGCGGGAGCTTTAAAAAAAATCTCTTTCTACAACGGAGATGCGACCTTTCTCCTGTGTGGTATCTCCGTTCGCGCTGCGGCCTAACATCTAGGAGCTGGGCGGCCTCCAGCTGGGATCGACCTTGAGGGCTCCGGTCCCAGAGCCTGTGGACTTGCGGAGCTGGCTGACTTTCGGGGGCTGTGGTGGCGCTGCGATTGTGGCTCCGACTCTAGTTTCGGAGGCTTCGGAGGTTTCGGCCGTGGGCCCTGTGGTCTGTGACATCTGGAGCCCGCAGGTGTCTGGTTGGCGACCGACATTTCGGGAGCTCCAGGCGCAGCAGCTTTGTCCGCCCTGAATCGCTGGGCTTGAATCGGCCAGTTCGCTGTACCTTTCATCGCCCGGCGCGGCTCAGCCACGGGATCTTCCATCGCCCGGCGGGGGCTTCAATATCGGGAGCCTCGAAAGCCTTGACGGAGCAGTTTGACTGCCTGACCGCGGGAGAAGCAAGGAAGAGATAAGACATGTTTAACTTTCCATCACAGTGAGGAGGTGCCTGGATGAGAGTCACTGTGATGAATGTTCATGTTAAATTTATGCAAGTGTGTGTTTTGTTTGCTTTTTATTGTCCTGACGGTCTGATAACGACATTTCATTCACATTTTATTTTTTTGAATGACAAATCAATTCATTTCAATTCAATTTAATTCAATTCAATTCGACAATATATTTCAAGACATCATCAGTCTCTTCCATGATTCCCCTGGTTTCCATGACCCGCAAACTGCACTGGGGCAAAATAGAATTGTTTAAGAGCTGGGAGATTTTCCGCGGCTCCATACACAGATTAATGCACTTTTATTACGTCCGCTGCAACCATTTGCTCCTAGTGTATTTACTCAATCTCTTGGGATTTTCCTGCACCTTATCTGGCAGGAATATTTCATGTGCCCTTTTTGGCTTTCCGAATTGCCATTTTAAATGCAATCCCACTCTCAAGGGATTCTCAAGGGATGCCAGCTGCCGGTACGTGACATGTTTTTCATTGGTATCCTGACCACACCTTCAATATGCCTCGTCAGCTGGAGTTCTCGTGTCCTGAGCACCTCGTCGTACGCTGTAGCACACGAACAGGAACTTGCTGACCTCGAATTCTCCTTAACGCACTAATAAATTCCTCCACCAGGCACCATTCGCAGGTCGCCGGTGTAATGCTATCAGAATTAGTCCGTCAATTTCCGTCTTTAACTGGTGGGTGAATTCATCTTTTCATTACTATTTTAAAAGTAATAGCATCATGGTAAACGTAGGAATAAGCACTCGTCCACGATGTCCTTGCCGAACATAATGCCAAGTTAAATTAATCTTCTCATTCTTCACGTGGTCCATATGCCTCCTTTCCTCCATATCGATATGTATATCTAAGAACCTCTGACATGCCACCATCGTATCTTTTCCGGCGCCACCGTCGGCAGCACGTTTCAGTCTTCATAGAACAGTGAGCAGCACAGCGCCGGAACGGCTCTGCGGCGCATAATGTTTGTGCTGGAACATGATATCCCGCTGTAACTTCTGACAGCCTTGCCCGCTGTCTGCAACTCCTCCAACTCTGGTATCGTCATCAAACTGACTCACCAACCCATTTACATTTACGTCTCATTCATTAATATATATATATATATATATATATATATATATATATATATATATATATATATATATATATATATATATACACACGCACACGCACACATATATATCACACAGCAGAGGTCCCGGCACCGACCCCTGTGGAACGTCACTGGTCACAGTCGTCCAGCCAGAATATCTATTTTCTACCACAACCCTCTGTCTTCTGTGACTGAGCCAGTTCCGAATCCATATGACCAATTCATCATACATCCCATACTTCTTCATTTTCTGGATCAGCCTACAAAGAGGAATTTTATCAAAGGTCTTACTAATATTCATGTGTGCAACATCCACCGCCCTACCTTCATCAATCTCCCTTGTCACCTCCTCAGAAAACACAATCAAATTAGTGCAACATGAACAGCCGTGTGTACAAAGCCATGTTGTCTATCCCTATTTAGACAATTTCTTCCAAATGAGGATAAACACTATCTCCAAGAATCCTCTCAAATAGTTTCACTGCCAGTGGCATGTGGCTTCCTGGATTCTCTCTACTTCCTTTCTTGAATAAAGGAAAAACACTGGCGACTCTCTCGTCCTCCGGGACATCACCTGCGGCTAGAGAATAAATAAACATCCTCGCCAGCGCTCCGCAATGTCCTCTCTTGCCTCCCTCATTAACCCAGGAACGATCCGGTCGGGCCCTGGGACGTTATCCACTATAATGTACTTCAAGCGCCTCAGCTCCATCTCAATCTCAATCTCAAACTGCCTCAGCATATTTGTATCCTCTACACTGATATCACTTTCAGTTGGAGGACCGTCCTCGGTGAATACAGATGTAAAGTATTCATTAAGTACCTCACCTACATTCTCCCACACGCATAGATTCCCTCCCTTATCTTTGTGCGATGCTGCCATTTCCATTGCAACCCTCTTCTCTTTAACGTACGTATTTGGATTTTTAATCAATACGCCGAAATGTACACGACATTCCGTGGTCCCATCTGACCCTTCTAATTGCCGGCTTGATCTTTGACCTACTCGCTTTATATCCACGTAAGTCCCGTCTGATGACACCATCTTAAACTGGACATAATGAGAATGCTATGAGAATGCAGGGTGACTTGGACAGGTTGTGTGAGTGGGCAGATACATGGCAGATGCAGGTTAATGTGGACAAATGTGAGGTTATCCACTTTGGTGGTAAGAACAGAAAGGCAGATGATTATCTGAATGATGTCAAGTTAGGAAATGGGGAAGCACAAAGGTGTCTTTGTTCATCAGTCACATAAAGTTAGTATGCAGGTACAGCAGGCAGTGAAGAAAGCTAATGGCATGTTTTATCCTTTATGACTAGAGGAGTTGAGTATAAGAGCAAAGAGGTCCTTCTGCAGTTGTACAGGGCCATAGTGAGACCGCGCCTGGAGTACTGTGTGCTGTTTTGGTCTCCAAATTTGAGGATGGACATTCTTGCTATTGAGGGAGTGCATCGTAGGTTCACTAGGTTAGTTCCCGGAATGGCGGGATTGTCGTATGTTGAAAGACTGGAGCGACTAGGCTTCTATACACTGGAATTTAGAAGGATGAGAGGGGATCTTATTGAAACATATAAGATTATTAAGGGACTTCATATTATTATATTTTCATATTTATTTCAGATACAGCGCGGAAACAGGCCTTTTCGGCCCACCAAGTCCGCGCCGCCAAGCGATCCCCGCACATTAACACTATCCTACACACACTAGGGACAATTTTTACATTTACCCAGTCAATTAACCTACATACCTGTACGTCTTTGGAGTGTGGGAGGAAACCGAAGATCTCGGAGAAAACCCACGCAGGTCACGGGGAGAACGTACAAACTCCTTACAGTACAGCACCCGTAGTTAGGATCGCACCTGAGTCTCCGGCGCTGCATTCGCTGTAAAGCAGCAACTCTACCGCTGCGCCACCGTGCCGCCCATGATTGGACATGTAAGAGGCCGGAAACATGTTCCCAATGTTGGGGGAGTCCAGAACCAGAGGTCACAGATAAGAATGAGGGGTAGACCATTTAGAACGGAAATGAGGAAAAACTTTTTTAGTCAGAGAATTGTAAATCTGTGGAATTCGCTGCCTCAGAAGGCAGTGGAGGCCAATTCTCTGAATACATTCAAGAGAGAGCTAGATAGAGATCTTAATGATAGCGGAGTCAGGGGGTATGGGGAGAAGGCAGGAACGGGATACTGATTGTGAATGATCAGCCATGTCTATTGTCTATTGAATATAAGCTTCCTTTTCCTCCGGGCGTAGGGAACGACCTCCTTGGTCAACCATGGTTCCCTTAGTTTGCTATCCCGATTCCTGATCCTTACTGGAACATGCCGATCCTGCACTTTGATCAGCTGGCCTTTAAAATACTCCCACATGACATCTGTGCCTTTACCCAATAACAACGGATCACTGTCTACCGTCCCTAACTCCTGCCTAATGGTTCCGTCCAAGAACCCCGACAGTCCTTACAGGCGAGGCAGAGGTAATCTTGCACCTTCTCCAACCTCATCTACTGTATCCACTGTTCCAGGTGTGAACTCCTATTTATCGGCGAGATCAAGCGCAGTCTCGGCGATCGTTTCGCTGAACACCTCCGCTCAGTATGCCTAGACCTACATGATCTCCGGGTTCTTAAACTCTTTAACTCTTTAAACTCTTCCATTCCCATACGCCCCTGTTTGTCCTGAACCTGCTCCACTGTCAGAGTGAGGCACAACGCAGATTGTAGGAACTGCCCCTCATATTTCGCTTGGGCAGCTTACAATCCATCGGTATGAAAGTTGACTGCTCTCACATCATAACTCGTCCTATCCGTCTCTCTCCACCCCCCCCACCCCCATCCTAGTTCTCCGACCAGTCTGACTGCCCTCATGATTAAATTGTACATAATATGCCTCGTTGTCTGCTTCCCATTGCTAACAATGAACCATTTTATATTTTCTTTGAACCACGTCGCCTTTGATCCCTCGTTTTCACACCTTACCATTCCATGTATCTCCTTTCCCTCTCCACTGAGCCCCAGTCTGAATTATCTCGACCCGAAACTTCATCCATTCTTTCCATCCAGAGATGCTGCCTGTCCCACTCAGTTACTGCCGCGTTTTATGTATATCTTTAGTGACATTTTAATCTACCTTGCCCCAATTAACTCCTTTCCCGTAACACCCGGATCCGTCCCGATTCAAATCAACCTTCGACCAGCTGCACCTTAAAATAGAACTTGCTCCGCACATCTATTCTAACTCTTCGTAAACCGAGAATGGATTATATGTAATATGATTCCAGAAGAACTGGGGTAAGTTTTCAGATTCACTGATTTTAATACAATGTCATTTTCTCTCAATATATTGATGTTAATATGTACGTTAATCAATGCTAATAGTTCAATTTCACAACTGCGTGCAATCAGATCCAGGAAATATGACACAAAAGACCGTGGATAAATATTGCAGACGCCCGTTACAGCGAACAGTTCAACATCATGAACACAGCGGGACAGGAAGCCGGAGATGTGCTCGGGTTGTGTTGCCCGTAAAGACCCAGAAACTGCTGAAACAATGAACATTAAACAGATTCAGTTGAGGTGGTGGGGGGAGAGATGGGGTGGGGTGGTGGGGTTGGATTGGCAGTTGGATGGGCAAAGGGCAGAGATGAAAAGGCAAAAGGTTTAAGCAACGGAGATGAGGGTAGAGGAGACGTAAAATATCAATCCAGAGCAAGAACTATAAGTGTGAGGAGACGGGGGTGGGGGTGGGAGGGTGGGGGTATGGGGCATGGGAAAGGGAGATACTGCTTAGATGCTCAGATGCACAGATGTTCCGTTCAGCTCAGTTTAGTCTATTGTCACGTGTACTGAGCTACATTGAAAAGCTTTTTGTTGCATGTTCACCAGTCAGCAGAAGGACAAAACATGATGAATATCGAAGCATTTACAATGGGGGGCTTCAAGTGTTGACTCTGAGAGCAGGATTGTAAGGGGCGAATGCCCTTAGAACGCCCGTGACGGACGTTGGGCGACAACGGGAGTTTAGCGCGTATAACCGGATATGTTCCACCCTGAATGTTCTTCTCAAGGTTAAGCGACCCCAGCAAACGACGTTTCTGAAACGTGTTTGTGAAATCTTTCTTCAGCAGCGTGTTTCTGGTAAACGAGGTAAGTTTGCCGTGATAGGTTCTTCTGAATATTTCATACCCTCTCTGGCTTAATTACATTGTTCCTTTATAATAGCTAGATCTACACTTTGGAGCTTGGGAAGGATAAGTTGCGAAAGTGTTGGCGGTCAAATCTTTCAGCGATCGCTGTGCTATTAGCTTCAGGATCGTTTTTGATCGAGCCAGGTAGAACCTACCACTTAAAATTCTGAACAGGGGCAAGGCTAACTTTGATGGTATTAGACAATAACTTGTTAAATTTGATTGGGCCAAATAGCTTCCCGGCAAACGAACGTCCGGTAAGTGAATTATTTTTTTAAAGTGTGGGGGCCAGAGTGGATAACATGCATGTTCCTGTTGGAGTGAGGTGCGAAGCGGGAAGCTTGGATCACGAACGAAATTGAGGCTCTGGTCAGGCAAAAGAAGGAGGTACTGGACAGGTATAGGAAGCCGGGATCAACTGTATCACTGGAGGAGTTTCTGGAACTGATCGCCATACTTAAGAATTCCATGCTCAATATAACCGATCAGTACTTGGCTTTTCAAATTATTTAGGACTTTTGCCATCTCCCGCGGTGTATACACAGATGAACACTCTTTTAGCTCGTTTATTGGAACCCTTTATTCGTAAATTGCCAAGAGAATCCTTTGGGACTTCGCTTTACAATATCTGCCTGGAATATCTCATGTTCCCCATTTGCTCTCCGGATTTCCATCCGACGTGCATACATCCTAGTGTGTTCCGCGTAACTCCCAAGGCATTCAATTGATACCAGCTGCCGATACCTGACACGTATCCCCTTCTTTTCCTGACCAGGGCTGTCATATGAGGGAAGATTGAAATGAGTTTAGAAGGATGAGAGGGAATCTTATAGAAACATATAAAATTATAAAAGGACTGGACAAGCTAGATGCAGGAAAAATGTTTCCAATATTGGCGGCGTCCAGAACCAGGGACACAGTCTTAGAATAAAGGGCGAGGCCATTTAAATCTGAGGTGAGAAGGAACGTTTTCACCCAGAGAGTTGTGAATTTGTGGAATTCTCTGCCACAGACGGCAGTGGAGGACAAATCACTGGATGAATTTAAGAGAGAGTTAAATAGAGCTCTGGGGGGCTAGTGGAATCAAGGAACATGGGGAGAAGTCGGGCACAGGTTACTGATTGTGGATGATCAGGCATGATCACAATGAATGGTGGTGCTGGCTCGAAGGGCCGAATGGCCTCCTCCTGTACCTATTTTCTAGTTTTCTAGTTTTCTATGTTTCTATGAGAGGTTGTGCAGGCCGGGACTCTGTTTCTTGGAGGGCAAGAAGATTAGGGGTGATCTTATTGAGGTTTATAAAATCACGAGACTAATAGATAAGGTAGATGCACAGAGTCTCTTGCCCTGAGTAGGTGAATCGAGGACCAGAGGACGTAGGTTGAAGGTGAAGGGGAAATTATTTAATAGGTATCTAAAGGATAACCTTTTCATACAACGGAAGGTGGATGTACGGAACAAGCTGCCGGGGGGTGTAGTTGAAGCTGGGACTATCCCTACATTTAAGAAACAGTTAGACAGTTACATCGATAGGACAGGTTTGGTGGAATATGAATCCAGTAGGCTGGCCAAAACAATTTGGCCCTTGTCAAAGTCGCTCACGTCTTTACTCCTGCCCATTTCTCCTGCATCCAACACATCACCTTCAAGAACTGACCATTCACTTGCTGCCTAATATATTCCACCCCTTGACAGGTGCCATTGTAACAAGATAAACAACGTTATACACTTCGCCTGTCATTGGTCATAATGTTTTGGCTGATCGGTGCATGTTTTGCAACATACGAGGAATTTCATTTGCGATACAGTCATCCCAATAAAAAGCAACAGGACACGCAAAATACAGTTTAACATGAACACCCCACAGTGACTCCTCCACATTCCTCACTATGGAAGGCGAACAAAAGTTCAATATCTTCCCTTCTTTGTCCTCCAGCGGTCCGGGGCCTCTAACCTTCCGTTGACGGGATGATCTTGACTCCTGTAGCCGGCGGCGGGCCTTCCTCATCCGGGCGATCAAGCTCCCGCATCAGGTGGGAATCTCAGCTCCCCCTCGCCGGGCTATCTACCCCGGGTCGGGGCTTGTCGAACCTCGTGCGGCTTTTGGAGCTCCCGACCGGTCTCAACCTGAGACCGCGAACTCCTCGAGTTAAGTCCGCAGGCCGCGGTTGAAGCGACGTTCCGAGGCAAGGTATCGCACGCTCAGATGTTAAGTCCACGGCCCCGCGGTGAGGCTCAAAGTTTACGAGTTTAATTCCCGGGATGGAATCTACATTTCAACATAGCCCTCTGCCTCTTCCGAAAAGGACGGTTCCGAATACATACGACCAGGTCATCTTGAATCCTGTACACCTTAATCGCCTGGATCAAAGCGGTGCTGACTAACCTTAATTAGCCTATTCTCGTTCAAATAAGAGTAATTACTGTGTCGAAGAATGCCCTCCAATAGCTTCTTTGCCATGGATGAGAAGCTCAACGGATAATAGTTCCCTTGGTTTTCATTAGGTATTTCTTCCGCACCACCACATCTCGATCATAAACTGTCTTATCATATTTGTATTATCTACACTTGTATTATCTACGCTTGCTACACTTGAGGGCGTGCAGCGTAGGTTTACTAGGTTAATTCCCGGAATGGCGGGACTGTCATATGTTGAAAGACTGGAGCGACTAGGCTTGTATGCACTGGAATTTAGAAGGATGAGAGGGGATCTTATCGAAACGTATAAGATTATTAAGGGGTTGGACACGTTAGAGGCAGGAAACATGTTCCCAATGTTGGGGGAGTCCAGAACAAGGGGCCACAGTTTAAGAATAAGGGGTAGGCCATTTAGAACTGAGATGAGGAAAAACTTGTTCAGTCAGAGGGTTGTGAATCTGTGGAATTCTCTGCCTCAGAAGGCAGTGGAGGCCAATTCTATGAATGCATTCAAGAGAGAGCTAGATAGAGCTCTTAAGGATAGCGGAGTCAGGGGGTATGGGGAGAAGGCAGGAACGGGGTACTGATTGAGATTGATCAGCCATGATCACACATTGAATGGCGGTGCTGGTTCGAAGGACCGAATGGCCTCCTCCTGCACCTATTGTCTAATGTCTATCCTCCAAGTCCTTCTCCTAGGTGAATACAGATGGAAAGTACTGCTTTATTTCCTCACCTACATTATCCGATTCGGCGCATAAATCCCTCCTTGATCTTTAAATGTTCCCATCTCCCCCCCACCCCCACCCCCATTCCCTTAGTTCTAACGGACGTGTAAGAAATCATGGGATGTTCCTTAATCTGCATCGCGATACATTTCATGCCCCTTCTCACGGCTCTCATTGTCCGCTTGAGTTTCCGACTCGCTTTATGTTCCTGCAAAGCCGCGTCTAATGCCTCATTCTTAAACCTGACAATCTTCCTTCGTGGGCTTTTACAACACCATTCGTCACCCACTGACCCTTTCAATTGCCATCCTTATCTCTCAACCTCAGTGGGAAATGCTGATCCTGCACTTTGATCATAAGGCGTGTTGATTTCGACATATAATCGAAGGAACAATGCCTCAATTAAGTACTTTCCCCCAACATCCAGACCTGTCCTTATTCAAAACACTCTTCCGCACTTTCCTCGCACATCTTCTTTAACGTTTAAACTTAACCACTACTCACCCAAGAACGGATTACCTGTCACGTGATTCGAAAATAACTAAGGTAGGTTTACAGACACAGAGATTTTAATACAATGCATTTTTTTCTCTCAAAATATCAATGTTCATGCAAAGATTAATCAATTTTAATCGTTCTCTATCACTAGAGCGTACATTTAAACCGAGGAATATAACACACAGGATCATAGGTTAATGTTGCAGCTCCCTGTTGTGGAGAACCGTTAGCTACGCAGAGCAACGTGGAGCAGGACACAACGGCCGTGTTATCCGGATACCCACAGTAAATGCACCAACAATAAATTTCGGATGGGTACAAATTCCAGAGATCAAAAGAGAGAAAGTGTGAAAGAAGGAGCTAAGGATACAGGAGGCGTAAAAATATGGAGCCGGAGGAAGGTGCAGGAAGGAACTGCGGATGCCGGTTTACATGGACGTTGGACACAAAATGCTGGAGAAACTCAGCGGGAAAGGGAGCGTCTCTGGAGAGAAGAGATGGGTGACGTTTCGGGTCGAGACCCTTCTTCAGACTAAACGTCAGGGGAAAGGGCGACACAGAGATAAGGAGGTGTAAGGAGTGAGAATGAGACATCAAAGTGGATGCAGCACAAAGAAAATGTAGAATAGATCATTGTTAGCTAGGAGAAGGTGACAACAATGTAAACAGAGATTATATAATCGTGGACAGTCAGACTCGTGGGTAAAACGGGAAGGGGAGGGATGAAGAGGGCACACGCTGGAGAGGGGGGTGAATGCACATTCACGTAGTAAACAACAAAGAGAGGGGGAAGCATGTCGGTTGATACTGAAGTTGTGGATCATATGGATTTGGGGCAAAAAGGATGTGCCGGATATTGATGTTAGAAGAACAAATAAGTCACGCATGAACTCGCCTTGAACAGGTGTTGCGAGCGCGCTACATGGGAAATATATCGGGGCTTACAAGTTACAATAATTTAGACATTGGGATAACATTTTATTCCACGAAGAGTCCTGCCCAACATGCCCGCTCTGGATGGAACCAAATTCACCGAACAGCACGATCATGTGAGATAATAGATTGATGGGCTGCGTCATGTCCCACCTCCAGTTCTAGGCAACTGGCGCGCCAGTGTCATGGGTTTAACGATAATACTAGTTAAATGTGTAAATGCGTTCTTCACCTCCTGTCTAAATTTCCTCTGTGTAATCCCGTAGATACACGTGTTGGCGCAGGAGCTGATGTGCATGAGCAAGACCCCAACGTCATAGGCGATGTAAGATGGGCTTGAGTGATCCCCGCTCACGAAGTTCACAGTGACCCGAGTGCAGATGAAAGTTACAGCGACCGTTGTCCAAAGCAGTATGAAGGCGCCCGACACGGTGAACAGTAAAACGATGGACTTCCGCCGATTCTCCGCTTCCGTGTCCTTGCTATCCACTGCCTTCAGGCGACGACGGACTCTGTTGGCCGCTATGATGTTTTTGACCGTCAGTCCGTTGAACAATAGGATTATTAGGAAGGGTAGGAAGGGGAGAGAGATGCTACACATCCACGTAAAAACCAACCACCAATCGGACATGAAGTAGCCGTGTTTGGGTCGGCACCCCCATTTCACACTATCCACGGTGAAGCGTGGCACGTACATGAAGTTAAAGGGGATGTACTTCAAGCAGCTCAGCGCGCACAAGGACACAATGACCGTGACGGCCGTCCGATCCGTACAATAGGTGAGTCTCAGCTTCGGGCAGCAAATGCTGACAAAACGGTCAAAGGTGAAGGACATGGTTAACCACACGGAATAGTCCAGAGTAACGATCCGCAGGTATATATTGGAAGGACAAATTGCGCTGAGGGAGAGGAAGGAGTTGGGGATATAGTACATGTAGATTTTATGAATTAACACGTGAACGATGAGAACGAGGAGGTTGGAGATTGCCATCGCCACCATGTACCGGGTGATTCCTTTCGAGAGCCCGCACTTACCCCGGTACAGGATCGCAGCCGTCAGCACGTTCGCTGGGGGAAGAGCAAAGTACAGTGAAATTAGTATTTAAATGGAACCACTGATGTAATGGAGCTAAAGTTACGATTGAATGTTGCGTAGCGCGACAGCCCTCAGCGAAGCGAATCACAAGAACCACATAGTGTTAGTAAGACGAGGCTCTTTCAATGCTCCATTCTTCAGAAACTCATCATATTAATTATCACAACGTCATGTGCTCTTTAAACTCGAGTTTGCGTTTTCATTCCTCCTTTAAAAACACCGCATTAAATCCCCGTGATGTCCACTCTTTGGACATCTGTCCACATATCTCCTATTCCCTCCATTTATGGCCGCTGACGCCGATGCACTGCGTCTGAAGTTGCAATTTCTGTGTTGATCGCACATCAGATTACTGTAAGGTGCCGGAGAGGATGGAACAGGCAGTCAGAGTACTCACGGTCTGTCAGGAGGAAGCATTAAACAATCTCATCACAGCTTACCAGGGATACCAAACGCAGCCAGGATCGGATAGCTAATTTCATGGACGTATATAATTGGGGCCCGTTCCATCTGATTGTCCCAGTGAAGTTCAGGAACACAATGGAGCGACAGCGCAGTTCGGATGTTCTTTAATACTCCCACCAACTCCCCAGTGGGGACGGGAGAATGAGGCAACCCCAATATTAGTCACACTCTCTTGAACAAACAAGTTTCTTTCCGCGCGCGCGCGTGTTTGGGTGTGTGTGAGCGTGAGCGAGTGTGCGTGTGTGTGCGCGTGTGTGTGTGTGTGTGTGTGTATTAGTGTGTTTGCGCGCGCCCGCGTGTGTATGTGTGTGTGTGAGAGTGAGCGAGTGTGCGTGTGCGTTTGTGTGTGTGTAGATTCGTGTACATGTATGATTGTGCGGTGTTGTGCGCGCGTGCGTGAGTATTTGTGAATGTGTGGGTATATGTTTGTGTGTGCGTGTGTGTAGATTCGTATATGTGTGTGGTTGTGCGTTCATCAATTCATGAATTAGTAAGTAATGGAAGTAAGTTCCATTATATAAGGGGCAAGAGTGTTATAAAAACAAGCCTGAAGGCTTTGTGTCTCAATGCAAGGAGTATTCGGAATAAGGTGGATGAATTAAATGTGGAGATAGTTGTTAATGATTATGATGTAGTTGGGATTACGGAGACGTGGCTCCAGGGTGACCAGGGCTGGGAGCTCAACATCCAGGGATATTCTATATTCAGGCGGGATAGACAGAAAGGAAAAGGAGGTGGGGTAGCGTTGCTGGTTAGACAGGAGATTAACGCAATGGAAAGGAAGGACATTAGCTCGGAGGATGTGGAATCGATATGGGTAGAGCTACGAAACACTAAGGGGCAGAAAACGCTAGTGGGAGTTGTGTACAGGCTACCTAACAGCAGTAGTAGAGTTGGGGATGGCATCAAACAGGAAATTAGAAATGCGTGCACTAAAGGTGCGGCAGTTATAATGGGTGACTTCAATCTACATATAGATTGGGTGAACCTAACTGGCAGGGGTGCTGAGGAAGAGGATTTCTTGGAATGTTTGAGAGATGGTTTTGTAAACCAACATGTCGAGGAACCAACGAGAGAACAGGCCATTCTAGACTGGGTATTGAGTAATGAGGAAGGGTTAGTTAGCAGTCTTGTTGTGCGAGGCCCCTTGGGCAAGAGTGATCATAATATGGTAGAGTTCTTCATTAGGATGGAGAGTGACAAAGTCGACACAGAAACAAGTGTTCTGAACTTAAAGAAAGTTAAATTTGAGGGTATGAGGCGTGAATTGTCCAAGATAGACTGGCGATTGATGCAGAAAGGGTTGACGGTGGACATGCAATGGAAGGCATTTAAAGGTCGCATGGATGAACTACAACAAGTGTTCATCCCAGTTTGGCAAAAGAACAAACCAGGAAAGGTAGTGCATCCGTGGCTAACAAGGGAAATCAAGGATAGTATTAAAACAAAAGATGAAGCATACAGATTAGCCAGAAAAAGTAGCATACCAGAGGACTGGGAGAAATTCAGAGTCCAGCAGTGGAGGACAAAGGGCTTAATTAGGAAAGGGAAAATAGATTATGAGGGAAAACTGGCAAGGAACATAAAAACTGACTGCAAAAGCTTTTATAGATATGTCAAGAGAAAAAGATTAGTTAAGACAAATGTAGGTCCCTTGCAGTTGGAAACAGGTGAATTGATCATAGGGAACAAGGAGATGGCAGACCAATTGAACAAATACTTTGGTTCTGTCTTCACTAAGGAAGACATAAACCGTCTGCCGGAAATAGCGGGAGACCGGGGGTCTAATGAGATGGAGGAACTGAGGGAAATCCAGGTTAGTCGGGAAGTGGTGTTAGGTAAATTAAATGGATTAAAGGCAGATAAATCCCCAGGGCCAGATAGGCTGCATCCCAGAGTGCTTAAGGAAGTAGCCTCAGAAATACTGGATGCATTAGTGATAATTTTTCAAAACTCTTTAGATTCTGGAGTAGTTCCTGAGGACTGGAGGGTAGCTAATGTAATCCCACTTTTTAAAAAGGGAGGGAGAGAGAAAACGGGGAATTATAGACCAGTTAGCCTAACATCGGTAGTGGGGAAAATGCTAGAGTCAGTTATTAAAGATGTGATAGCCTCACATTTGGAAAGTGGTTAAATCAACGGACAAAGCCAGCATGGATTTACCAAAGGCAAATCATGTCTGACGAATCTTATAGAATTTTTCGAAGATGTAACTAGTAGAGTGGATAAGGGAGAACCAGTCGATGTGTTATATCTGGACTTTCAGAAGGCCTTCGACAAGGTCCCACATAGGAGATTGGTGTACAAACTAAAGGCACACGGTATTCAGGGTTCAGTGTTGAGGCGGATAGAAAATTGGTTGGCGGACAGGAAGCAAAGAGTAGGAATAAACGGGTCCTTTTCGGAATGGCAGGCAGTGACTAGTGGGGTACCGCAAGGCTCAGTGCTGGGACCCCAGTTATTTACAGTGGATATTAATGATTTGGACGAGGGAATTGAATGCAACATCTATAAGTTTGCGGATGACACGAAGCTGGGTGGCCGGTTTAGCTGCGAGGAGGATGCTAGGAGGCTGCAGAGTGACTTGGATAGATTAGGCGAGTGGGCAAATGCATGGCAGATGCAATATAATGTGGATAAATGTGAGGTTATCCACTTTGGCGGCAAGAACAGGAAAGCAGAGTATTACATGAATGGTGACCGATTGGGAGAAGGGGAGATGCAACGGGACCTGGGTGTCATGGTGCACCAGTCATTGAAAGTAAGCATGCAGGTGCAGCAGGCAGTGAAGAAAGCGAATGGTATGTTGGCATTCATAGCAAGAGGATTTGAGTTTAGGAGCAGGGAGGTTCTGCTGCAGTTGTACAGGGCCTTGGTGAGACCGCACCTGGAGTATTGTGTGCGTCTCCTAACCCGAGGAAAGACGTTCTTGCCTTAGAGGGAGTACGGAGAAGGTTCACCAGATTGATCCCTGGGATGGCGGGACTTTCATATGAGGAAAGACTGGATAGACTGGGCTTGTACTCGCTGGAATTTAGAAGACTGAGGGGGGATCTTATAGAAACATATAAAATTCTTAAGGGGTTGGAGAGGCTAGATGCGGGAAGGTTGTTCCCGATGTTGGGGGAGTCCAGAACCAGGGGTCACGGATTAAGGATAAGGGGGAAGTCTTTTAGGACCGAGATGAGAAAACATTTCTTCACACAGAGAATGGTGAGTCTGTGGAATTCTCTGCCACAGAAGGTAGTTGAGGCCAGTTCATTGGCTACATTTAAGAGGGAGTTAGCTGTGGCCTTTTTGCTAAAGGGATCAGGGGGTATGGAGAGAAGGCAGGTACAGGCTACTGAGCTGGATGATCAGCCATGATCATATTGAATGGCGGTGCAGGTTCGAAGGCCCGAATGGCCTACTCCTGCACCTATTTTCTATGTTGCTATGTTTCTAAGGCTGGAAGCGAGCAATGAAGTGGACAGAGCTACACGCAGTCCACGCAGTCAGCTACACGCAGTAAAGGGAAATATAGACACAAAGAACTGCAGAAGCTGGATATTTGAGCTAAACGCCAAATGTTTCATTAATACATCGGTTAGGAAGAATCTGCGAAGGATGTGGGTAGGCGAAGTTTCTCGTCCCTTTTCTGTCAGGTTCAGCATATTATCCGCCAATCCACCCAGTTCCTATTGAAGAATAACCTCGCAGGTCGGTAAAGTGAAATATTTTGTGGATCTTCCGCTCTCCGATCCACCTGCCTTAAACTTCAATAATCCGCGAATATGAACACCAAAACCGCTCTCAATGTCCACCATATGTTCGCTACATCTTGGCTCGATGCGGGTGTAGTTCTGATCTCCCAACCTACCCATTGGGATGTCTGCAATTTGTTAAATCTTCACTTTCTCTCCAGATGTAACATCCTTGAACCCTGGTTGTCTTTCCCTTTGCACTACCTGTTGCATTTGTCTATGGTTTGGTTGTTCTCATGAATGGCACGACTTAACTGCAGAGCCCGCGAACGAACTATCTGGTGACAATAATAAACCGACGCCGATACCACTCTCTCTGCTATGATTGTGTGCTGTACTGCAACATGACTATTGTTGTCGAGCAATCTCTGCAATGAAGGTCAATGCGCCTACAACAGGGAAACTCGTCAAAAATGCCCCTCTGAGTGGAAATGTCAAAGGCTAGAGGACACAGCTTCAATGTGTGCGAGTGGTAAATGGAGGC
>NW_027601552.1:47500-61658 GCF_053455715.1 Rhinoraja longicauda | reverse complement strand
CCGCACGACTGCCGACGGCGACGCCTCGTTGGCTGAGGAACTTAACTGTTTCTTTGCTCGTTTCGAGGTGAAAGCTACAGTGGCAGACATTACACCCTCTCCAGCACCTGACAGCAACACCTTCACTGTGCAGGAGTATGACGTTAAGCGAGTGCTCAGAGCAGTGAATC
Organism: Rhinoraja longicauda; assembly: GCF_053455715.1. NCBI lineage: Eukaryota > Metazoa > Chordata > Chondrichthyes > Rajiformes > Arhynchobatidae > Rhinoraja > Rhinoraja longicauda. Next base: position 61,488 of record NW_027601552.1, on the reverse strand, counting down.
CCAGGAAAGCTGCAGGCCCCGATGGTGTGACGGGCAGAGTGCTGAGGGAATGTGCAGACCAATTATCTGAGGTCTTCATAAAAATCTTCAACCTGTCCCTTTTAAAATCCACCATCCCTCCCTGCCTGAAGTCCGCCATAATCATCCCACTGCCGAAAAAGCCTGTCATCAGCGGTCTTAACGACTACCGTCCGGTAGCACTCACACCGGTCATCACAAAGTGCTTCGAGAGACTGGTCCTGCAGCACATCAAAGCCAGCCTCCCACCCACCTTCGACCCATACCAGTTTGCCTACAGAGCAAATAGGTCTACAGGGGATGCCATCGACACTGCTCTTCACACTGCACTGACCCACCTTGAACACCAGGGGAGCTATGTGAGGATGCTCTTTCTCGACTTCAGCTCTGCCTTTAACACGGTCATCCCGAGCAGACTGGTCACCAAACTTTCCGACCTTGGATTTTCCCTAACCATCTGCAAATGGATCAAGGACTTCCTGACCAACCGCCCCCAGACAGTCAAAATAGGCCCTCACCTCTCCTCCACCATTACACTGAGCACCGGCTCACCACAGGGCTGTGTGTTGAGCCCCATCCTTTACTCCCTCTACACTCACGACTGCGCCCCCACCCATCCCACCAACACCATCATCAAGTTCGCGGATGACACGACTGTGGTTGGACTTATCTCAGAAGGAGATGAGACAGCCTATAGGGATGAAATCCAAAGGCTGGCAGCATGGTGTTCAGTGAACAATCTGGTCCTGAACTCCTCCAAAACAAAGGAACTTATAATTGACTTTAGAAAAACCAGTGGAGATTACGACCCACTCTACATCAATGGGGTCTGCGTGGAAAGGGTACCAGCTTTCAGGTTCCTGGGTACGCACATCGCAGAGGATCTCACCTGGTCTACCAACACCATCACCACAGTAAAGAAGGCACAGCAGAGACTCCACTTCCTGAGGATCCTCAGGAAAACCAACCTGCAGGAGAAGCTCATGTTGTCCTTCTATCGCTGCTCCATCGAGAGTGTGCTGGCATACTGTATAACCACATGGTATGCCAGCTGCTCAGAAAAGGACAGGAAGGCCCTTCAGAGGGTCATCACGACGGCCCAGAAAATCATCGGCTGCTCACTGCCCTCCCTGGAGCACCTGTTCAGCCTGCGCTGCCTCAGTAGAGCAGGCAAAATAATAAAAGATCCATCCCACCCCGGCCACCGTCTGTTTGTTCATCTGCCCTCTGGTCGACGTTTCAGGTCAATCAAATCCCGAACAAACAGACTTAAGAACAGTTTTTACCCCAGGGCCATACGAGAACTGAACACTACCTGTGCACTAGGCAACACCGTTAAAAAATCTTGTACTTAATTTAATTGTATTTATGTATTTATTTGTTTTTGCATTTATTGCATATATGTTTGTACGCACCGTCAGGATTGGCTATTTTTTAATTTCGTTGTACTCGTTGCAATGACAATAAATGAATATTATTATTATTATTATTATATTACTAGTATCCATATATGCATTTAATAAGTCACTGGAATGTGATTTGGTTTTCCTTTGTCTTGTTGATCTGTCTAAATAGGAATCTAAAGTACAATTTAAATCTCCTCCAATTACTAAGTTATGTTGTGCTATTTCCGGAATGCAGTTAAATATTTTCTTAAAGAACAGTGGACTATCAAAGTTTGGTCCATATACATTGACAAAAATCATTTTTTGTGCATTTAATTCTCCTATTACAATAATGTATCTGCCATCCTTATCGGTTATAGTTGATGTGTGTTTGAATAAAGTACCTTTCCGAAATAATATTGCTACGCCTCTTGATTTATGTGTAAAAGAAGAATGATATGTTTTATCTATCCATTTAGCTTTCAGCCTATACTCAGCATCTTTTTTTAAATGTGTTTCTTGGATGAAAATCACGTCAGCTTTAATTGCTTTTAAATGTGCTAATACTTTACCTCTCTTAATTAGTTCATTAATACCTTTAACGTTCCAACTGCAAAACATTATTCCTTCATTCCCCGTATTCATTTTTAAATCTTGCATTTTTTTGTCTATGGGGGTCTATAATAGAGCCAATGGTTCAGTTCGACAGACCCGACCCCGCACCCGAACTCTGAATAGATGAGTTTTAAGACTCTTAAATGCCTCTCATATATATATCTCCTTTGCTCCAATTTGTAACTCCGTTCAAACTGAAAATAATAATGATAGTTTGTAATAGAAAAAAAAAGAGAATAGGTTAAAAAATTAGTATTGTGCACAAAGAAGGAAAAAACTACATCTAATGTTAGTGCAGTTAGTGCTAGCCATACTAACATGGCTACCCATCTACCGACTTCCGTAGTTGATGTTTCGAACTTATCCAGCCCCTATATTTCCTGGAATTTTTATTCCATAGCAATATTTTACCGGGGGTATATCAAGTTCCAATAGTCGGAAGTGTTAAGATACAAATAATAAAACCCAGAGTTAAAGGAAAAATAAGAGTAAAAATAACAATGAAAATTACTAGCAGGAAATAAAAAAATAAAAAAAGAGAGCAGATTTCCAAACATAACAAATAAAATCAAGCTCTGTATTTAACTCTGATCATTCCATTATAAGTAACTTTATAAGTAAGTATTAGTCATTAGTAATAATTATTGATTCTAATTATTAAAAATACCGCGGTATAATTTTAGTATTCATTAGTTAATTATATTAGTAGCGCAGTTATTAGTATCCATGGCAGAATTTCCGATCCACTTCTTTCTCAGCTTCTTTAGTCATCAATTCAATTCCATGCAGTCCTGCAAAGTCATTTATTCATGATGAGGCATCAGGCATCTTCTCATGGCATAATCTTCTTGGCAAAGTCCAGTGCTTTCACAGGGTCGGTGAAAAAGTGTTCCTTCTTGTCATAAGTAACTCTTAGGGTAGCTGGATAACTCACACCATATTTCAAATCCTCCACTTCCCTCAGAATACTTTTGGTCTCGTTGAATGCTTTTCGTTTCCTTGCAACCTCTGCTGGATAATCTCGGTAAATGCTGATCCTGTGACCCTTAAAATCAAGCTTTCTGTTTCTTGATGTTTTTTGCATTATCTCCTCCACAACATAGTCGTTTTGTACTTTTATTATCATTTGTCTTGGGGGTGCGCCTACTCTTGTCTGGCGTCTCATCACTCTATGTGCTCGGGCTAGTTGAGGCTTTTGGTCCAGAGATAAAACTTTTTGCAGTAAATTTGCAGTGAATTCTCGGGTATCTTGATCTTTCTCTTCCCCTTCTGGAATACCTGCAATTCTTAAGTTCTGTCTTCTCTGGCGACCTTCCAGTTCAGTACATTTCTCGTTTATTTTGACCGGCATATCAGTTAGACGTTGATTTTCTGTAACGAGCTTTGCTGTAGTGTGAGCGCTTGTTTCGGCTAGGTCTTCAAGGTCTTTTATAACACCCGTCTGCTGATTCAATGCCTTTTCCACAGGATTCAGCCTTTCATCAAATTCAACTTTCCCATTTTTAATTTTCTCATTCATCTCCTTTGATAGTCCAAATATTATTTCAGAGATTTCTTTCTTCAAATCATTCTTCAAATCATCTGCTATATTCTTAGTCTCAAGCTTTAAGTCATTCATTTCCTCCTTAATTTTTTTTATTTCTCCAGCAACATTCATCTGCTTTATTTCTTCCCTCAAACCAGAAATTTCACTTGCAATAAAATTTTTGAGTTCCTCACCTTCCGCTTTTTTGGTCAATTTTTTCGTCACATCTTCTTGGGATAACGTCCTACCTGAGGCCGAGACTTCAGTCAGGCCTTCCCGCGGATTCTGCCTGGTAGCCCGACTTTTCGTTTTATCCGTGGGTGGGCTGCGCTGTGTATACATATATACAGTTTAATAAAATATAGTCACTTCAATGAAAAAAAGATGAAGCTGAATATATTACAATAAAAAATAATGAACAGTAGTGCAAAGTCTGTCCATAGCAGCGTTAAAAAAAAGTGTCTGGTGCTGGATGTGCGTGTGTGTGGGGTGTTAAAGTCCAGGTCCAATGGGGGCAGGGGAGAGAGGAGGGAGGGAAGGGAGAGAGTTCAGCATCCTGAGAGCCTGGTGGAAAAAACTTCTTTAGTCGGATGGTGCTCGACGTCAGGCTGCGAAACCTCCCTGAAGGCAGGAGGGTGAAGAGGCTGTTGGAGGGGTGGGAGGGGTCACCCACAATGCTCAGTGCTTTGCGGGTGAGGCGGGTGGTGTAAAGGACCAGGAGTGTTGGGAGTGAGGCGCCAGTGATCCTCTCAGCAGTGTTCACTATGCGCTGCAGGGTCTTGCGGCTGGAGGCTGTGCAGCTTCCGAACCACACAGTGATGCAGCTGCTGAGGATGCTCTCGATGGCGCCTCGGTAAAAAGTGTACATGATGGGTGTGGGGGCTCCCGCTCTCTTCAGTTTGCGGAGGAAGTAGAGGCGCTGCTGGGCTTTCTTGGCGATGGACGTGGTGTTGTTGCTCCAGGAGAGATCCTCAGTGATGTTCACCCCCAGGAATTTGGTGCTGCTCACCTGCTCCACAGCAGCACCATTGATGGTCAGTGGGTGGGGGTGTTGGGTGTGCGTTCTCCTGAAGTCGACAACAATCTCCTTTGTTTTCTCCACATTCAGGAAGAGATTGTTGTCTGTGCACCACGCGGCCAGCTGGTTCACCTCCTTCCTGTAGTGGGTCTCGTCGTTGTTGCTGATGAGACCCACCACGGTTGTGTCGTCCGCAAACGTTACGAAGTGGTTGGAGCTGTGGGTGGATGTGCAGTCGTGGGTCAGCAAGGTGAAGAGCAGGGGGCTTAACACACATCCTTGTGGGCCCCCCGTACTCAGCGTGATGGTGTCCGATGTGTTGCTGCCGACCCGTACAGACTGGGGTCTGGCTGTGAGGAAGTCCAGCAGCCAGTTGCAGAGAAGGGGGCTGAGGCCCAGGTTTGTTAGTTTACAAACCAGCTGCTGGGGGATGATGGTGTTGAATGCTGAGCTAAAGTCTATGAACAGCATCCTAACATATGAGTTTTTAGTGTCCAAGTGGGTGAGGGCTGGGTGTAGAGCAGAGGAGATGGCATCCTCAGTGGACCGCTTAGCTCGATATGCAAACCGAAACGGGTCCAGGGAGGGGGGGAGGTTGGATCTGATCTGCTTCATGACTAGCCTCTCGAAGCACTTCATGATGGTTGAAGTCAGCGCTACAGGGCGGTAGTCGTTGAAGCAGGATGGAGAGGACTTCTTGGGCACAGGTATGATGGTGGTTTCTTTGAAACACGAGGGAACAACAGCCTGGCTCAGGGAGATGTTGAAGATGTCTGTGAGGACATCTGTGAGCTCAGCTGCGCAGTCTTTTAGCACACGACCAGGAATGTTGTCAGGTCCAGAAGCTTTTCGGGTGTTAATCCTTAACAGTGTGCTCCTCACACTGCCTGGAGACAGACAAATAGCCTGGTCATTGGGGGGGGAGTTGTTTTCTGCGCAGGTGTGTTGCTCTGTACTTCAAAGCGTGCGAAGAAGCCGTTGAGGTCGTTCAGGAGAGAGGTGTCACCGTCACAGGTCTGTGGTAGGAGTTTGTAGTCTGATAGTCCTAATACCCTTCCACAGGCTCCGTGTGTCTCTGCTGTCACTGAAGTGGGCTGTGATGCGCCGGGTGTAGTGTTGTTTGGCTTTCCTGATGCCACTGGAAAGGTTGGCCCTGGCTGCTCTGAGACCGGCTGGATTGCCCTCTCTGTGTGGGCTAGCCGCTAGCCTAGCTCGGATGCCTCCGCGCGTACCCCTCTTCTGCTTCCTCTCACACCGCCTGCGGCGTCTCCTTTCCAGCCGGGGGGCAGCACTCGAGGCCGAGGTCAGGCAGAGTATTCCGAGGCCGCTAAGTTCCTCTGCAAGCGTAGCGTCCAGTGTTGTTGATGTTGTTGTTTTCTTGTCCAGCAAGAACTCACGACTATACTGTCTACTGCTGACTGTACTGTCGGTCCGGAGTTGTTGAAGTGAACTTAACAAACTTGACGAACTTGACGAACATGACGAGAAAACATAAAAAACACTCGAAAAATCGAGAGAGCGTGGGGCCGCTGCGTCTGCACGCGCCGCCATTTTAGGCACTAAAGAGCACAAAACACACAATTACATAAGTTTAACATAAACAACCATCACAGTGACTCCTCCAAGCACCTCCTCACTGTGATAGAAGGCAAAAAACATCTTATCTCCTTTGTTGTTCTCTCGCGGTCAGGCAGTCAAACTGCTGCGTCGAGGCGATCGAGGCTCACGATTTTTGAAGCCCCCGCCGGGCGATGGAAGATCCCGCGGCCGAGCCACGCAGGGCGATGAAGGTCCTGCGAACGGGCCGATCGAGCCTTGCAATTCGGGGCGGTCGAAGCTGCTGCGGCTGGAGCTCCTGAAAGCCGGTCGCCAGCCAGGGACCTGCGAGCTCCTGATGTTACGGTCCACAGAGCCCGCGGCCGAAGCCTCCGAAGGGAGAGTCGCAGCCACAATCATGGCGCAACCACATCCTCCGAAAGTCGGCCAGCTCAGATGGTAAGTCCAGGCCCTGCGGCCGGAGCCTTCAAGGTTGGAGGCCGCGATCTCCACGATGTTAGGCCATAGCGTGAACGGAGATACAACAAGGAAAAGAGTCGCATCTCCATTGAGGAAGAGATTTAAAAAAAAGGTTTCTCCCACCATCCCGCACATAATACACAGCTAAAAATAGGCTATTAAGTGCATCTAACGTTAACAAATAGACAAAGAAAGAAGAAAGACAAACAGACTGCTGGCAAGCCGCAGCTGCAGGGGCAGCGCCGCCACCAAAAGTACATCGTGTATGCTCAGTGTGAGAACCTGTTCATCCTCCATGGCCGAATGTTTTCCACTCATGGTGTTGTTGCCGGTTTCAAAGTGAACAAAGAGAGTGTTGAGGTCATTGGCCAGTGTGACATCACTCTGGGGGCAGGCAGGGTTGCTCTTGTAATCAGTGATATCCCTGATGCCTTGCCAAATGCTTCCAGTGTCAGTGTTGTCGAAATGGTCTTCCACACATTGCCTGTGGAGGTCTTTAGCCCTTGTTATGCCTTTTCTCAGGTTTGACCTGGCAGCACTGTATGCTGAAGTGTCACCGGATTTAAAGGCATTATTGCGTGCTCTCAAAAGATTTTGTACCTCTTTGTTCATCCACAGTTTCCGGTTTGGAATCATCTTTATTTTCTTTCCCACTGTGACATTCGCCACACAGCTGTTGATGTAGGAGATAAACCTGCCCTAAACCATTTATGTCTTGGACAAATATTGATTACTTCGTGCAATCCAGCATTTTGGGTCTATCTTTGTGCACTTTCTAAGGTTTAACGTGCCTCATTATAGAATAGAATAGAATCGCCTTTATTGTCATCCAAGAACATGTTTTTGGACAAAATTACGTTACCCACAGTCAACCATGGGAGGCAATAAAACACACAATCACAAAAACCAACATAAAACAAAAAACATCCATCCCAGTGAGTCTCCTCCAGTCACCTCCTCACTGTGATGGAAGGCCAGAATGTCTTTCTTTTCCCTGCTGTCTTGTCCCGCGGTCAGGCAGTCGAAATTGCCACGTCGGGGCTCCCGACATTGAAGCCCCCGCCGGGCGGTGGAAAATCTCGCAGCCTATTCCAGGCCGCGCCGGACGGTGAAAGGTCCACAGCGGGTCGACCCAAGCCCCGTGATTCGGGGTGGACGAAGACGCTGCCGGAGCTCCCGGAGTCGGCCCCCAACCAGGGACCTGCGAGCTTCCGACGTCCACTGGGCCCGCGGCCGAAGCCTCCGAAGGCGAGTCGCAGTCGCACTCGCAGCGCCACCACAGCCTCCAAACACAGCAAGTTCCACAGGTGGTGCGAACCAGAGCCCCAGGTAGTCCCAGCTGGAGGCCGCCAGGTCCAGGTGTTTGGCCGATGGTACGCCGCAGCGTGAATGGAGACACAACCTAGAAAAAAGGTCGCCTCTCCGTACGGAAGAGACAAATTTTATAGTTTGCCTTCCCCATGTATCCCCCCTACACTACTATGCCAGTGGTCTGGGCTCAGTATTGGTGGTCACTGTGACTCTTGCATATATCGGTCTATTGACTCTGATTCTTGTAGTCTTATTTTGATCTTGATATTGAATCAGTAATGGAGTTGAAACAAAAGCTTTTCAGTGTACCTCGGTACACGTGACAATAAACTAACCTCTTGTTCTCCAAAATTGCAGCCTTCTGTCTCCTGTAATGAAACCAAAGTACTCCACGTCCCGTCCTTTTGACTCTATTCTTATTTGCTCAGTCAGATGTTGGTATTTCTAACTCTTTTCTTGCCCGGCCTTGGTGAGAGGTTGGTTGTTGTTTTCGAGCCTGATGGTGACATCAACTACGGCAACCGACTGGTCTTTCACAAACACTAAATCTGGCTTCCAGAGTGAACCATCATCAGATCGTAGGTGTTGCTCAACAATGGTAGACCAACCATATTTGCTCACTTTTTCTTTAGGACACCCCACTATTTTACTGTGTCTTTTTATTCTGCCGTTTTTCACACTGGGGCACCAACCGGAGACATGTGCCAGCGTTTCTCTGGACTCTTTGCACCTGCTACACATTGTAATGGCTTGAGCACTTTCATGGCTTGTGGTGTATCTTGTTGGATACAGATTGCATCTGAGCAAGAGACCGGTAATGTTCTGGTGTGATTTCCGTCCGTTGTTATATACAGTACATTCAGAAAGTATTCAGACCCCTTCACATTTTGTTATGTTACAGCCTTATTTTTAAATGGATTAAAAAAAAAAAAAATTAATCATCAATCTACTCACAATACCCCATAATAAAACACTGAAAACAGGTGTTTAGAATTTTTTGCAAAGTAATTAAAAAAAACCTGAAATATCACATTTACGTAAGTATTCACACCCTTTACTCAGTACTTTGTTGAGGCACCTTTGGCAGCGATGACAGCCTCAAGTCTTTTTGGGTATGACGTGACAAGCTTGGCACTCCTGTATTTGGGTAATTTCTCCCAGTCTTCTCTGCAGACCCTCTCACGCTCTGTCAGATTGGATGGGGAGCATCAATGCACAACTATTTTCAGGTCCCTCCAGAGATGTTCGATCGGGTTCAAGTCCGGGCTCTGACTGGGCCACTCAAGGACATTCTCAGACTTGTCACGAAGCCACTCCTGCGTTGTCTTGGCTGTATGCTTCGGGTCATTGTCCTGTTGGAAGGTGAACTTCCACCCACTCTGGAGCAGGTTTTCATCAAAGATCTTTCTTTACTTTGCTCCGTTCATCTTTCCCTCGATCCTGACTAGTCTCCCAGTTCCTGCCACTGAAAAACATCCCCACAGCATGATGCTGCCACCACCATACTTCACCGTAGGTATGATATTGGCCAGGTGATGAGCCGTGCCTGGTTTCTTCCAGCTTTACATTCAGGCCGAAGAGTTCAACCTTGGTTTCATCAGACCAGAAAATCTTTTTTCTCATGGTCTGAGAGTCCTGTAGGTGCCTTTTGGCAAACTCCAAGCAGGCCATCATGTGCCTTTTCCTGAGGGGTGCCTTCCGTCTGGCCCCTCTACCATAAAGGCCTGATTGGTGGAGTGCTGCAGATATAGTTGGCCTTCTGGAAGGTTCTCCCATCTTCACAGAGGAACTCTGGAGCGCTGTCAGAGTGATCATCGGGTTCTTGGTCACCTCCCTGACTAAGCCCCACTCCCCCGATTGCTCAGTTTGGCTGGGCGGCCAGCTCTATGAAGAGTCCGGTTGGTTCCAAAGTTCTTCCATTTAAGAATGACAGAGGTCATTGTGCATTTCGGGACCTGCAATGTTGCAGAAATTGTTTTATACCCTTCCCCAGATCTGTGTCTCGACACAATCCTGTCTCGGAGGTCTACAGACAATTCCTTTTTCTTCATGGCTTGGTTTTTGCTCTGACATGCACTGTCAACTGTGGGACCAGGTGTGTGCCTTTCCAAATTATATCCAATCCATTTAATTTACCACTGGTGGACTCCAATCAAGTTGCAGAAACATCTCAAGGATAATCAATGGAAACAGGATGAACCTGAGCCCAATTTTGATTGTATTAGCAAAGGGTCTGAATACTTATGTAAATGTGATATTTCAGCTATTTCTTTTTAATTACTTTGCAAAAATTTCTAAACACCTGTTTTCGCGTCTTCATTCTGGGGTATTGTGTGTAGATTGATGATAAAAAAAAAGTGAATGGATCTGAATACTTTCTGTATGCAGTGTATTATCTTCATTGGCACCTCTCAGTCTCGAAAGACCATGATTCTGCGCCACGGTGAGGTGTCCAGCGTCTTTGCACACGTTGCCAAAGACTGCTGTGGCTGATCAGCCCAATTCTCAAGTGATGGTCTTTGCCGCAATGGCAACAGATAAAAGAGGCCGTTGGAGTTGTAGAAGCTCGTTTCTTGCCGCTAGCCCTCCTCTCTGCAGCACGCAAGTTCCTGTCCACATCCGCCCTCCAAAGGCCTTCCTGGGCAATCTCACGCCATGTGGAGCGATCCTCTGCCACAGCCTCCCGGTTGTCAGTGTTGATGCCACGAACCTTCATATCCCGCTTGCAGGCATCTTTGAAGATATTCTATGAGTCGGACATCTTATCCTTATGGAAGTCTTTTATTCCACAGCACAGGTTAACCCATTTCTGGAACTCCGTGCTCCTCCTGTTCCAATATATGTTGGGTGGTCTGCGCCACCCTTCATCATTGAATGTAATGTCCAAATGGCTGCTCTCTGGGGCTTCTTCCCTTCTTCCAGGTGCGGTATTTTCATCCTGGAATCCTTCCACCTCCTTCAGAACCTCCAGTGATTTAAGTTGTCATACCTGGGTGGTGTTATCTTTTCCAACCATTTGGAGTGATGCTTTGAAGATCTCGTCAATAGACAATAGGTGCAGGAGTAGGCCATTCGGCCCTTCGAGCCAGCACCATCATTCAATGTGATCATGGCTAATCTTTTCCTTATGATGGCTAATGGTATTTGCACTTCCAGCCTTGGAATGCTGAATCCTCCATCTTGGGTCCGTGCATATGGGATACCAGCCATGACCTCACACGGTAGGAAGAGAATATCTTTAACCCTCTTCTTTATTAGACTGTCTAGATCTTCGAGACAGTTCTGAGATGCTTCCATGAAGGTGGAAGTACAGTCTCGGGACCATGTGAGTCCTGAGGATCTCAATATTTTGCAACGGTTTTAGCCATGGTGTTTTTAAGGTTATCAAACCAATCTTCCCTGGGTTTATATATTCGATTGAGTCCGTGTTTATTGACCTGTTTTTTAACGTCTTCCTCTTACTGACCATGTGGAAGCCTTTGGTCTTCCTCACATTAATCTCCAGGCCCGCACCCTGGCAGAATGTTTGCAGAATTTTTGAGTTTTCATTCATCCCTTTATATGAATCACTAAGGATTGCGATATTTTTTCGTGAAGGCTAGAGCCGCACTTGACCTTTTTTCTGGAGTGTGCAAATCAGAGAGTCCATGGCTATATTGAAGAGGATGGGAGATATCGGATCCTCTTGTTGCTAAGATGGGCTCCGTTCTTTCTTTGTTGACTTCGGCCACAGTTGTTGTTTCCGTACCTAGATCTTTAATAAGATCTATAAACTATCACAACAATCGCATCCTCTCTGGTGACTGAATAAGCAATTTGTGTCCAACAGAATCAAATGCATTGGCCAAATCAATAAAGACCAGGGCCAGTTCTTTGTTTGTCTTCTTGGCCCCCTTCGTGATATTTTTAAAGTATTGTGATATTTTAATTACATCTTGGGGTTGCTGTCAAAAACTCCTTCTGTCTTGGACAAATTTCAATTGTTTGCTCAATCTTTTAGCTATGATCTTTATAAATAACATGAAGAGCATTGGGCCAACAGTAATTAGCCTCCAGTTGCGTCTGGTCTTTAATGGATCTGAATCCTCTGGTTTTTGTATGAGGATAGTTCGGCTAGTTTTGAATGTTTCAGGGATACCTGATTTGAGCCACCGTGTGAATACTTTGGGATTAAGGTGTCATCTCCAGGTCTTTCTTGTTTGTTCCGTCCAATCCTGGAGTGCTGTCCCCTTTAATCTCCTTTAACGCCTCTTCAACCTCTGTCGGTTGGATGTCTTTTAGGAGATCGAAATCGTTCATTTTTCCCTTATAAGTTTTCATTTTATTGAGGTTGACTTTGTTGCTCCGTTGTGTTCAATAAATCACCGGATTTAGACAACCGAGGTTGATTCACCAGGCATTTTATTGCACTACTAAATAAGACACATACACTCAAGTATCTCCGAATACCCCGTATGCACTTGCAAACCCTAAGTATGCAGCAGAGCACGCTGCAGGATGTTCCCATACACTCACGTATCCCCGAATACCCCTGTACACACTAGCAAACCCCGAGTATGCAGCAGAGCACGCTGCAGGATGTTCCCATACACTCAAGTATCTCCAAATACCCCTGTACGCACTAGCAAACCCTGATTATGCAGCAGAGCACGCTGCAGGATGTTCCCATACACTTTACGTAGCCCCGAATACCCCCGTAACACGGCAGTGCACGCCACAGGATGTTCCCATACACTCACGTATCCCCGAATACCCCCGTACGCACTGGCAAACCCCGAGTACGCAGCAGAGCACGCCGCAGGATGTTCCTCCATACACTGTCTTTACCAGCAGGGTTCTCGATCCGCCATACGTCTGACAGATTCATATTTTTAAGGAACGTATTTAGGAGTTCACTTGAATTGTTTCTTGGGATCTTTTTGGTGGATGATCTGTCGAGATATGGATCCAGAACAGTGTTAAAGTATCCTCCTATTATTAGGATTGTTTGAGATATATCTCACTTTAATCTTTATTGCTTTTATGCATACACAAATAAAACACACATATAACAACAAAACTTACAGCAGTGCAGCAGTTCAGTGTAAACAGTGTAAACAGTTCAGTTTACAATTAATGATGCAGTATACAGAACTATTTTCATATTAAAACATTTTCCAATAACTTACATTATTGTCAATACAATTATACATTGTTTATGTCTTCATTTCTATACCTAATCCATTTTCCCATTTTCTATTAAACCTGTCTTCTTTCACTCTTAGAGAATATGTCATTTTCTCCATCACTAATATTTCCTGTACTATGTCTAACCATTGTCTAAGTCTGGGTGTGTCCGCTACAAACCAGTTTCTTGTAATGGCCTTTCTATCAGCTGTAAGTAGGATTTTAACCAAGTAATGATCTTCCTTCAGCACCACTGTAGTTATATTACCCAGGTATGAAATGGAACACTTCTTGGAGACTATTTATCCTAATACCTCCTTTAATACTGAATTCACTCTGTCCCAAAATGGTTCTATTTTTGGGCAACTCCAGAAGATATGTGCATGATTTGCATCTGTGTGGCCACATTGCCTCCAGCATGTTTGTTGCCTTAGAATTTGCTTGCTTTTTATGTTAAGCGTAATAAAGAAACAAATCAAAATTTTCCAATTAAATTCTCTCCATTTTTGTGAATTAGTGGATGTCTATAGTGTTACACACATATGATGCCATTCTTCTTCTGAGATTGTGATGTTCAATTCCTTTTCCCACTTAAATTTTACTTAAAATGTAGTTTTAGCTTGACATTCCATTAACCTATGATAAAGTTTAGAAATAATCCTTGATGTTTTTTGATGATACGCATTGACTATCACTTCTACCACTGGATTCTTTTCTTCTGGTGCCTCCCTTTTTACTTTTTTCTTGTAATATTCTCTCAGTTGGAGGTGTCTAAACAAGTCTTGGTTCCGATGTGCAAATCTGTCCTTCAAATCTTGAAAACTTCTTAGGTCTCCATTTTCAGTAACAGTACAAAATGCAGTCATTTCTTTTTTCATCCACTCTTTAAATATTGAGTCATACATCCCTGGTTTAAATTCACTATCCAAAGCTA
>NW_027601552.1:0-47000 GCF_053455715.1 Rhinoraja longicauda | reverse complement strand
CTACACCACACCAATATGGGTAGCACTTTCGATGATCGAAACGATTTTAACCCCAGTTGGACCAATGTTACTGATTATTCTGCTCAACGCGCTGACAATCAAGCACATTATACACGCCAATAGAGTGAGGTGCGGTCTCCGAGGGAACAAAAAGGCAGAGAGCGGCGCAGATCAAGAGGTGGAGAACCGAAGGAAGTCCATCGTTCTATTGTTGGCCATATCCGGTAACTTTGTACTACTTTGGATGGTGACCTTCGTGTGTTTCACGAGTGTATATTTCTTAGACGTTCATCTTTTAGGTTCAGATAACAACGACCCATTTACAATTGCAGAACAGTCCGGATATATGCTGAGAGCTCTGAGTGCTTGCACCAACACGTTTATTTATGGGGTGTCCCAGAACAAATTCAGGGAAGAATTAAAACATGTGATTAAAAGACCATTCGTTTTCTTTTGCAATTCAATAAAGTCTATTTAATGTCACAGTGAAACAGCAAGTTCTTTACAAAATTACGTTTACTTCTACATTGTGTTTTTGCATTTTCCTTTCTGAGGTGCGGTTGGAAACAAGCAGTCAATGCTAACCGTCAGAGTATTCCTTCAATCTCTTTCCCCAACGCACGCCCATTCAATGTACGGCGGACAGGTCGGTGGGATCCAATACCAACGATGAGACTCGACCGGTGAGACAGACATCGGGCAGAGCATAGTAATTGGTGACTCCGTTGTCCGAGGTGCGGCAGGCGAGACTTTTTATTTTTATTTTAGTCCTGTGTCAAACCCATTTACTTTTTTAAAAATTCAATAAATGGAGACCATATTTAAATGTTAAAAATCAGGTTTGTCAATTAAGGCAAATCTTATTTTTTCCAAATGCAAGTTCTCTGTCATTTCCGTAATCCACATTTTAGTTGTGGGGGTTATTGGTTTTTTCCAAAATGTAAGTATTAATTTTTTCGCAGTTATTAAACTGTAATCAAGAAAATGTACCTGACTTGTTGTAAAGTTTGTAATATGTTCTGATAATCCTAATATTATTAATTTTGGATCCACATCCAATTGATTGTCAATAACTTTAGAAACTATTTTAAAAATATCCAACCAGATATTTTGCATTTGATGCAAGTTACGAAAGTATGAGTTAAATTAGCTTCTTGAAATTGACATTTATCACAAATATTAGAGATACTAGGAAAAATCCTATTTCATTTCGTCTTCGAATAATGTAGACTATGTATTATTTTAAATTGTATTAAGGAATGTCTAGTATTTAATGAACATTGGCGTTTCTGTTGTAAACTTTCATCCCATATATCTTGCATTATGAGTTGGTTCAATTCGTCCTCCCATGCTCGTCTATAAGACTCTGATGACGGAATGTCAGTATCTAGGAGAGTATTATAAATAAAGGATATTAATTTATTTGAATTATAATGTCGATTCAGGCATACATCAAGAGTTTCTGGACCTCTAAATGTATATGATTGCATGTGTAATTTTACATCATCTCTAAGTTGTAAATATCTAAAATAATTATTAACATGTAATCCGTACTTCTGCTGTAAATCCTGAAAAGAAAGAAAAGTTCCCTTATGATAAAGATCTCCCACCATTTTAATTCCATAACTTTTCCATTGAGCAAATCCTCTATCTAAGAGAGACGGTTTCAAAGAAGGGTTATTCGCAATAGGGAGGAAAGAGGATAATTTACTCAGTTTTAAAGTAAGTTTTAATTGTTTCCAGGTACGGATAACACTATGTATAATCGGATTACCTCCATATGTTTTTTTATTTAAATTTATTGGAGCTAAGAGGATCGCACCAATATCAAATGGTAAACAATCCTCTTTCTCCATCTTTAACCAATCCGGTTGTTGATCAGTGTCATCCAACCAGCAGGTTATATTTTTAATATTAACCGCCCAATAATAAAATAAGAAGTTTGGTAAGGCAATTCCGCCATTAGTTTTAGACTTACATAGATGTCTTTTATTTATTCTATGAGTCTTGTAGTCCCAAATAAAATTAGTAATAATTGAATCGATTTTTAAAAAAAACTTTTTTGGAAGATAGATCGGAATTGCTTGAAATAAGTATAGTAGCTGTGGAAGAAAGATCATCTTTATAGCATTACTACGAACAACTAATGATATAGGGAGTATTTTCCAAAATTGGATATTTCTGTATAATTTAGTAAGTAAAGGAGGAAAATTTAATTTAAATAAAGAAGTATATTTCCTAGTCACGTAAATTCCAAGATATTTAAACTTTTCATAGGCAATTTTAAAAGGAAATTGTTGGTATGGCCGGATTTTGCTCCATTATTGGCATAATTTCACTTTTGTACCAGTTAATTCTATAACCTGAAAATGAACCAAATTGAGTTATGAGATTTAATAAATTCGGAATGCTAATTTCAGGATTTGTAATGTGTATTAATACATCATCCGCATATAAAGAAATTTATTGGTTGTATGTTTAGTGGTATAACCGTGATTGTCTGGATTTGATCTAATACTCTCAGCAAGTGGTTCTATAACGAGGGCAAATAGAAGCGGAGATAGTGGGCATCCTTGTCTACAACCCCTAAATAAATGAAATTTGGATGACAGCATTTGATTAGTTAATATTCTAGCTGTTGGGGATGTATATAAAAGTTTCACCCATGAACAAAAATTTTCACCTAATTGAAAATTTTCCATCACTGAGAAAAGATAGGGCCATTCTACTTGATCAAATGCTTTTTCAGCATCTAGCGAAATGATTGCTAAATCTTCGTTTAATATTCTATTTGAATATATTATATTGAACAAGCGTCTCAAATTGAAAAATGAATATCGTTTAGCTATAAAGCCTGATTGATCGGGGTGTATCAATTTATCTATAACTAGACTTAATCTATGAGCTAAGATTTTCGCTAATATCTTCTGATCAGTATTTAAAAGAGCTATCGCTCAGTACGAACCAGGGTCTTCAGAATCCTTATCTTTTTTAGGAATAAGCATTATTGTTGATTCAGTCAGAGTTTGTGGTAATCTCTGTTGTTTAAAGGCGTAACTATATACAGTTTGCAAACGTGAAGAGATCAAATCACTAATTTTTAAATAAAATTCATTATTTAAGCCGTCAGGGCCAGGGGTCTTCCCATTTTTCATGGATTTAATGGTCTCTTCAACGTCTTTCATAGTTATTTCTGCGCCCAATAAGTTTCTGTCACTCTCATTCAAACCAGGGAGGTTACATTCTTGCAAAAAGTTTCGCATCTGCGCAGAGCTATCTGTTATTTTTGATGAATATAATGTCTGATAAAATTGCAAAAATCTCTGATTAATGTCCTTGGGTAGTTTAAGCAAATCTCCGTTATCTGATCTAAATTTATGAATTGTAGAATCATCTTCTAATTTACGGAGTTGACGTGCTAGCAATTTCTGTGGTTTATCTCCAAATTCAAAATGTATTTGTTTAGTATATTGAAAAAGCATTAAAATGTGAGCTGAGAGTATATAATTTAACTTATATTTGAGAGCAGCGATTTTATTATGTATTTCAATAGAGGGAGCGATCGCATTTGTTATGTCTAACTGTTTTATCTGTCTTTCTAGCTCATGTTGTACAATCCGCTTCTTCTTGTTTTGAGACGCTTGAAAGGCAATAATACATCCTCTCACAAACGCTTTAAATTTTTCCCAAAGCAGGGACGCAGGTGTTTCAGGAAGGTCATTTGCGTAAAAAAAAGTTTCAATTTGCGATTTAAGATAGTCATAACATGCTGTTTCATTTAACATTTGAGGATTAAATCTCCAATTGGTCTGTTTCCCCGTTACTCCTTGAAGTTTTACCCTAAATGTTAAAGGGGCATGATCGGATATAATAATATTATGAGATCTTGCTTTTCTTTGGCAACGGCATGAAACTGCTCTTCTTGACGCAGGCGGGTACCTCAAAGTGGAGTAGGGCGAGATTAACGATATCCACGAAGAGTCCCGCTAGTTAGTCAACGCAGTTCCTCAGGATGCGGTCATGGATTCCATATGGAACCGTTGCTCTCCGTGGGTTTACCTTCAGGAAGGCCGCTGTCACGTTTGCAAGTGACCTTGGGATAGGGTGGACACGCGTTGATGGTCGGGATGACATCGTCCCGTTCAATGCGAGCCTAAAATGCATTAATTTCGTCAGGGATGGCCGCACTATCACCAGCGGTGTTGCCTGACTTCGTCTTGCGTCCAGCTACAGTATTCAGGCCTTGTCACAGTCTGCGGATGCTCGAATCATTGCACTGGGACTCAAGGTTGCCTCGGTATTGTCTGTTGGTATTCTTGGTGGCTTTGCCAAGATCACAGCGAGCTTTCTTTTAACCACTCTGGGTCGTTTGACTTATGCAGCGGTCTCGGCCGTCACCTGGGACAGTGTCCACTGCCCAGCATTTAGAAAAGTTATGTACCGGCTCTTCCTGCTTCAGGTTTTGATTGCAGGCAGGGATTAGAAGCGCATCTAGGTGATCAGATTTTCCGGAATGTGGTCGAAGAATGCAAGGGTAGGCGCTTATTTATGGATGCGGAGCGGTGGTCGAGGGCTTTCTCGCTCCAGGTGGACCAGATCAGATATAACCGAGGACATTGCGGGAAATTAGAGAGGAAATTGCGGGAGCCCTGGTTGAAATTTACGGGTCGTTCTTAAACACAGGTGCCGGAAGACTGGAGGGTGGCAAATGTTGTGGGTCTTTTCAAGAAGGGCTGCATGGAAAATGTTGGGAACTATCGGCAGGTGAGCTTAACATCAGTGGTTGGTAAATTACTGGAGATTATTCCGAGGGATAGGTGAAACATGCATTTGGATGGGCAAGGGCTGATTTTGGATAGTCGGCATGGTTTTGTACGCGGGAGATCGTGGCTCACAAACCTGATTGATTTTTTTTGAAGATGTGACCAAAAGGGATGAGGGCAGAGCTGTAGATGAGGTATACATGGATTTCAGTAAGGCATTCAACAGGGTTCCGCATGGTAGGCTGCTCTGGAAGGTTAGATCGCATGGGAACTAAGGAGAGATAGCTGAATGGATAGCAATTGTAAGGAAGCCGAGGTTGATGGCGGAAGGTTGCTTCGCGGACTGGAGGCCTGTGACTAGTGGTGTGCCTCAGGGTTCGGTGCTGGGCCCGTTATTGTTTGTCATCTACATCAATAATTTGGATGAGAATATACAGGGCAAGATTAGCAAGTTTGCTGAAGATACAAAAGTTAGTGGTGTTGCAGATAGTGACGATGGTTGTAAAAGATTGCAGCAGGATCTCCATCGATTGGCCAGGTGGGCGAAAGATTGCTTGATGGAATTTAATAACACTTGATGACGTGTGTGGTGTTTCATTTTGGGACGTCGAGCAAGGGCAGGACTTTCACAGTAAATGGTAGGTCTCTGGGTAGTGTTGTAGAGCAGAGGGCTCTAGGAATACAGGTGCATGGTTCCTTGAAGGTCGAGTCGCAGGTAGATAATGTGGTCAAAAAGGCTTTTGGCAATTTGGCCTTCATCATTCAGATTATTGATTATAGAAATTTGGAGGTCATGTTGCAGTTGCTTCAGACGTTGTATAAGATAGTGAGACCGCACGTGGAATATTGTGTTCAGTTCTGGGAACCATGTTATAGGAAAGATCAAGCTTAAAAGGGTTCGGAAAAGATTTACGAGTACGTTTCCAGGACTCGAGAGTGTGAGCTCAAGGGGAGAGGCTGAGGCTGTAGTCAAGGGAGCGCAGGACGATGAGGGTCGATCGTATAAAGGTACACAAAATCATTCGAGGAACAGATCGGGTAGATGCACGGAGTCTTTTGCCCAGAGTAGGTGAATCGAGGACCAGTGGATATAGGTTCAAGGTGAAGGGGAAACGATTTAACAGGAATCCGAGGGGTAACCTTCTCACACAAAGGGTGGTGGGTGTATTGGACAAGAGGGTGCAGTTGAGGGTGGGACTACCCCATCGTTTAAGAAACAGTTAGACAGGTACATGGATAGCAATGTTTAGGAGGGACATGAACCAAGCACAGGCAGGTGGATCTAATGCAGCTGAGACATTGTTGGCCGGTGTGGGCGAGTTGGACCGAAGGGCCTGTTTCCGCACGGCATCACTCTATGACTCTATGACACTATGATAAGAGACATGCTGAGGTACCTTGGCCACCTCATTGAGGTTGATTTGATTGAAGACTCCGGCTACAAATTCCAATGCTGGTGGGTGATTTACCTGGTGGATATTGATAGAGGATCACAGTTCAGTCACACCAATCTTGACATAGACATGTGGAGGGCTGTAGCCTGCTATGTCAAGATAGTTGGGATGAATTCCCTCGGCAGGTAGTATGGTTGGCACTTCGCAGTCAGATATTCCAGGTCCGCGAAGCATCTGGTCGCCAGGTCTGCGAGGTCTGAGCACCCAAAATATTGATTAGAACGCAAACCTCAACACCATGAACCTTAAACGAAATCATCATTCGGTCCATCCGGCGAAGTGAGTAACCCTCGAGCAGAATGGCATAGTTAGGTATATTCCATGTGAGCCATGTGTCTGTGAAACAGAGCACACGTCATGCTCAGAACTCTGAGGTACGTCAATCTGGATTTAGGTTCATCAAGCATATTTTCCACAGACTGGCGCGTTAGCTGGCAGTATGCTGGGGTGCGGAGGTCTTAAAACCACGTTGTTTCAGCCTCACAGCGCACAGCGGTCTTCCCTAGTTTCCTCACTAGGTGGCAGCATTTCGGTTGCATGAGTCGGTTCCCTGGCCTGATGTCAGCGTGGAAGTTCCCGGTAGGCGATTAGCCGTCCTCGATGGAGACGTCGGGCGCTTTTGTGGGTCGGGCATCTGGCCAGTCTGGGTCGAAGTCATGATACAGCGCACCCACTTTAGGTAGGTCGTATTTTCGCTTTGGGTGCAGTTTTGCTCGCCCCGTTTCTTGCAATGACATGGAGTTTTTGACTTGGACGCAGAGAATGTTTATCAGAATGCTGCCGGAAATGGAATATATCAGCTCCAAGGAAAAGCTGGGCAAATTTGGGTTGCTTTCTCTGGAATGTCGAATGTTTAAGGGAGACCTGATATATATATATATATATATATATATATATATATATATATATATATATATATATATATATATATATATATATATATATATATATATATATATGTGTGTGTGTGTGTGTATGTGTGTATGTGTGTATGTGTGTATGTGTGTATGTGTGTGTGTATAAGTATATATATATATATATATATATATATATATTTATATATATATATATATATATATACACACGCACACATACATAGATATATGTGTGTATATATATATATATATACACTCACATACAAACATGCACACAGACACCCCCCCCCACACAAACACATACCAGGTCTCACTTAAACATATATAATTATGATAGGAATCGATGGGATAGAAAGTCAGCAAATATTCGACCTTGGAAAGGACTTGAGTACCTGAGGTGAGAGGCTCAAAGTTTAAAGGAGGTACGTGAGGAAGTTTTTTTGGAGAGAGTGGTGGGTGCCTGTAGGCATTGCCATCGATTCTGGTGGCCAGATCTCTAAGTATGGCGTGCAAGAGGCTTTAGATAGGCACATTGATATACATGGGCAATTCATCATTACATTGCTGCAGGAAACAGAGAATGCATGTCGACTAAGAAATGGAAGTTTGTATTTATAATTTGTATTTTTTTCTTTAATTTAATAATAACATATCTAGTTGATAGAATATCCGACGGTGTTGGCAGTTGTTACGCAATTCCAGAATTGGCAGTTGTTAAGGCGACCTGGCCAACATTGTTTGTTTTTATCACCAAATACTAATCCCAATTGATTTGCCTTGATTAGTCGTCACATGATTTCTCTGGAGAATCAGCTGCTAACTTTAAAAACAAACGACCTATCAGGCCGCTGACAGGAATCGTCGATTATCTCTAGGCATGAAACCCGCGGTTCTCAACCAGGTAGAAAACATTTTCTACCCTATCCTTGTCGTTATTGGTGTTCCTGGTAGGCCGCTTATTTTTCCCTGCCGATGTTTCGCTGTCTAGACTTTACTGTTAAAAATACGTATGCTCTTATTTATTGCTTGATTAAATAATCCAACTATTCACATGGAAGATCTGAACGACTTAATCGAATCCATTGTCAATGGATGCAGTGCCATTTAGACATGTACGTGGATAGGTAAGGATCGGAGCGAAGTGGCGAATTTCGAACGCGGCAAATTCGGTCCATCAAGTCAGTGTCGCGGGCAGTTGCAATCTGATTCACCGACTGATTTTCTTTAGACATGCTTTACCCAATTTTCCCAAAGCTTATGCCAGAAGCCGGTTCCCTAGCAACAACGCATATTGACATGTAATGGACAAGTTATCGTCCAGCCAGCAGTATTTCGCTGGTAGAAGAACACTGGAGTACCGGGCATAGGTCGTACAGGTTCCGCATCACAGCGCCAAAGACCGCGTTTGATCCTGACCTCGGGCGTTTCATGGGTGGAATTGATACATTGTCCTTGGGCCAACGTTGACTCATTGGTCAACTCTAGTTCCTTCCGCATCCCAATGATCGGGGAGCTCTAGATTTTCCCGTAAAGCGTGATACTTTGTGGCGAACTGGATGCTGTAATTTGTTTCTAGTCAGCTGGGAGTGGATGCAATTGCTGGATCAAGTAAAACCTGTTTGAGCGACAGGCCGCGGTGCGCCGGGTGACTGTTACCACACTGGCTCAATCAACCAGTCACGGAGGCATACCAACGTGAATATAGGAGGCTGTGCAAACTCCACACAAACAACTCCAGTGACCAGTATTCAACCTGGGTCGCTGCAGCTGTCAGGATGCAGTGCCACTACTGTACATTTGCCTTGAGGGGAACAGCTGATAAAAATCTAACGCTTTGTAACGTAAATGGGGTAGAAAGTGAATCTGGAATTTGTTATTTGAATGCTATATTTGCGTTCACACGGGCATCGCGAAATGAATCTGTGATTGATACCAAGGAATATAAGCCTGGCCATTCCTCTTACTGTAGAGATGTGTGCAAAACATCTCGATGCCATACACATCTATATTCAATATATGTGAAATGGGCGATCATCAAAGGCACCACGGTTTAATGTTGACCCAGCGGTCCGCCGACAGGTGTAAAGTTTAAACATAAGGTATGGTACCGGGCTGCGATAAGTAAATTACCCGATATTCCTGACACTTCACATTCCTCTGTAGTCAAGCAAATGGAATCACATGTCATTTGAATCGACTACACCCATCAGACCTCTAAAAAATCGTCCTTCAGTAAGATGTGAGTTTGGAAGTCCAGTTATGTTATTCGACGCAGGATTTTGTTCATTATTAGTTTGCGAAGTGCATCGATAGGATTTACTTTACGGAACAAAAAGTGAAGTTCTCTTGGATCAATGAATGTTAATGAATTTAATTTTGTGTTTCTACAGCTAACGTGTTGGCAATCGTCATCCTCTCCCGGAGAAAGTGTGGTTTCTCCAAATGTATCACCCTCTATCTGATATCCATGGCCGTAGCTGATTTAATTGTACTGATATTCGAGGTAATTCTCTCTGAAATTTCTGATGGCTATTTTCCATTTTCATTCCTCAACTTATCTCACATTTGTAAGCTACGCATTTTCTTTAATTGTGTTTCCATTGATTGGTCTGTCTGGTTAACCGTAACTTTCACCTTCGATCGATTTGTCACTATTTGTAACCAGAATTTACGAGCAAAATATTGCACTGAGAAAACTGCGGCTGTGGTGATAGGAGTGACGTGTTCCTTAAGTGTTATTCAAAATATTCCAGTGTATCTTTTCCTCATACCTCTATACAATATTGACAACGTGGCGTGGTACTGTTGGATAACATCAGACGTCTCCACCACACCAATATGGGTAGCACTTTCGATGATCGAAACGATTTTAACCCCAGTTGTACCAATGTTACTGATTATTCTCCTCAACGCGCTGACAATCAAGCACATTATACACGCCAATAGAGTGAGGTGCGGTCTCCGAGGGAACAAAAAGGCCGAGAGGTGGAGAACCGAAGGAAGTCCATCGTTCTATTGTTGGCCATATCCGGTAACTTTGTACTACTTTGGATGGTGACCTTCGTGTGTTTCATGAGTGTATATTTCTTAGACGTTCATCTTTTAGGTTCAGATAACAACGACCCATTTACAATTGCAGAACAGTCCGGATATATGCTGAGAGCTCTGAGTGCTTGCACCAACACGTTTATTTATGGGGTGTCCCAGAACAAATTCAGGGAAGAATTAAAACATGTGATTAAAAGACCATTCGTTTTCTTTTGCAATTCAATAAAGTCTATTTAATGTCACAGTGAAACAGCAAGTTCTTTACAAAATTACGTTTACTTCTACATTGTGTTTTTGCATTTTCCTTTCTGAGGTGCGGTTGGAAACAAGCAGTCAATGCTAACCGTCAGAGTATTCCTTCAATCTCTTTCCCCAACGCACGCCCATTCAATGTACGGCGGACAGGTCGGTGGGATCCAATACCATCGATGAGACTCGACCGGTGAGACCGACATCGGGCAGAGCATAGTAATTGGTGACTCCGTTGTCCGAGGTGCGGACAGGAGATTCTGTGGTGGCAGGCGAGACTCAAGGATGGTCTGATGCCTCGCTGATGCCAGGGTTCAAGATGTCACGGACCGGCTTCAGGACATCCTCGAGAGGGAAGGTGAACAGCCAGAAGTAGTTGTGCACGTGTGCACCAACGACATCGGTAGGAAGAGGAAGGAGGGTTTGCAACGTGAGTTTACAGAGTTAGGAAGAAGAGTGAAAAGCAGGACGTCTGGGGTGGTTATCTCTGGATTGCTTCCTGTACCTCGTGCTGGTGAAGGCTGGAACAGGGAGATAGGGGATATTCGCAGGGATTTTCATTTATAGGCCATTGCGATGTCTTCCGGGGTAGGGGTGACCAGTACAAGAGGGACAGGTTACACCTTAACTGGAGGGGGACCAACGTTCTGGCAGGCAGGTGTGCTCGTACTACACGTTTGGGTTTAAACTAAATAGTGCGGGGGGGGGGGGGGGAGGGGTTGACAAACTGGGAATATAAAGATGGAGTTAAAGGGGAAGTGATTACAGGAAAAGTTGCAAAAGACTCCCGAATTAATGGTAAGGAAAGTTCGAGAAGGGATAAGAAAGTAAGGTCAGGGCCAGTAGTGACCGGTATGAGATGGGAGGTGAATACCGAAGTTAACGTTTTTGTGTTTGAATGTGCGAGGTATAAAAAATAAAGAGGATGATCTTGAGACTCAGTTAGATATTGGCAAGTATGATGTTGTGGGAATTACAGAGACATGGCTACAAGAGGACCAGGGCTGGGAGATGAATATTCAGGGGTATACGACCTATCGATAAGAGAGACAGTGTGGCAGAGGGGGTGGGGGTCCCTCTGTTGGTAAGGAATGATATTCAGTCCCTTGCAAGGGACATAGAATCAGGAGATGTAGAATCAGTATGGACAGAACTGAGGAATTGTAATGGTAAAAAAGACCATAATGGGCGTTATCTAGTGGCCCCCAAACAATAGTCTGGATATTGGGTGTAAGTTTAATCAAGAGTTAAAATTGGCATGTCGCAAAGCTAATGGTACAGTGGTTATGGGAGATTCCAACATGCAGGTAGACTGGGAAAATCAGCTTGGTAATGAAGCTCAAGTAAGGGAGTTTGTGGAGTGCCTCCGAGATGGATTCTTAGAGCAGCTTAGACAATAGCCAAGAGACAATAGGTGCAGGAGTAGGCCACGACTGATCTTTCACAATCAGTTCCAGCCTTCTCCCCATACCACCTGACTCCGCTATCTTTATGAGCTCTATCTAGCTCTCTCTCTCTTGGGAAGCATCCAGAGAATTGGCCTCCACTGCCTTCTGAGACAGAGAGATCCACATATTACAACTCTCTGACTGAAAAAGTTTTTCCTCAACTCCGTTCCAAATGGCCTACCCCTTATTCTTAAATTGTGGCCCCTGTTTATGGACTCCCCCAAAATTGGGAACATGTTTCCTGCCTCAAACGTGTCCAATCCCTTAATAAACTTATGTTTGAAGAAGATCCCCTCTCATCCGTCTAAATTCCAGTGTATACAAGCATAGTCGCTCCAGTCTTTCACCATACGAACGTCCCGCCATTCCGGTAATTAATGTTGTGAGCCTGCGCTGCACGCCCTCAATAGCAAAAATAGCCTTCCTCAAATTTGGAGACCAAAACTGCGCACAGTACTCCAGGTGCGGTCTCGCTAGGGCCCTACACAAATGCAGAAGGACCTCTTTGCTCCTATACTCAACCTCTTGTCATGAAGGCCAACATTCCATTGGCTTTCTTCACTGCCTGCTGCATGCTTCCATTCAGCGAGTGATGCACTAGGACACCCAGATCTCGTTGTCCGTCCCCTTTTCCTAACTTGACACCATTCAGATAATAATCTGCCTTGCTATTCTTATTCCTATATTCCTGTTCTTACCACCAAAGTGGATAACCTCACACGTATCCACATTAAACTGCATCTGCCATGCATCCGCCCAACTCACACAACCTTTCCAAGTCACCCTGCAACCTCATAGCATCTTCCTCACAGTTCACACTGCCACCCAGCTTTGTGTCATCTGCAAATTTGGTAATGTTACTTTGAATCCCTTCATCCAAGTCATTAATGTATATTGTAAAAGCTGCAATCCCAGTACCGAGCCTTGCGGTACCCCACTAGTTACTGCCTGCCATTCTGAAAGGGACCCATTTATCCCCACGCTTTGCTTTTTGTCTGCCAACCAATTTTCTATACATGTCAGTACTCTACCCCCAATACCACGTGGTATAATTTGTCCCACTAACCTCCAATGTGGGACCTTGTCGAAGGCTTTTTGAAAGTCAAGGTACACTACATCCACCGGCTCTCCCCTGTCCATTTTCCTAGTTACATACTCCAAAAATTCCAGAAGATTAGTCAAGCATGAATTCCCCTTCGTAAATCCATGCTGACTCGAAACGACCTTGTTACTGCTATCCAAATGCTCCACAATTTCGTCTTTTATAATTGAATCCAACATCTTCCCCACCTCCGATGTCAGACTAACTGGTCTATAATGTCGTGTTTTCTCTCTCTCTCTCCTTTCTTAAAAAGTGGGATAACATTAGCTACCCTCCAATCCACAGGAACTGAACCTGAATCTATAGAACGTAGGAAAAAGATCACCAATGCGTGCATGATTTTTAGAGCCACCTCCTGAACTACCCTGGGATGCAGACCATCAGGCCCTGGGGATTTATCAGCCTTCAGTCCAATCAATCTACCCAACACCATTTCTTGCCTAACTATCTTTTTCCTCTTCACGCACCTAAAGAAGCTATTACTATCCTCCTTTATATTATTGGGTAGCTTACCTTCGTACCACATCTTTTCTCCCCATATTGCCTTTTAAGTTATCTTCTGTTGCTCTTTAAATGAGTCCCAATCCTCTGGCTTCCCGCTCTTCTTTGCTTTACTATGTTATACCACTTCTCTTTTATTATTATGCTGTCCTTGACTTCCCTTGTCAGCCATGGGTGCCTCTTACTCCCCTCAGAATATTTCCTCCTCTTTGGGATGAATTGATCCTGCACCTTCTGCATTATTCCCAGGAATACCTGCTGTGCCACCGTCTTCCCTGCTCGGGTCTATTTCCAGTCAAATCTGGCCATCTCCTCCCTCATGGCTCTATAAACCCCTTTGCTATACTGTAATACTGACAATTCCGATTTTCCCTTCTCCCTCTCAATTTGTAGATTAAAACGTATCATATTATGATCACTGCCTCCTAATGGCTCTTTTACCTTGAGTTCCCTTATCAAATCAGGTTCATCACACAACACTAAATCCAGAATCCAGAATCAACACTAAATCCGGAATCAACACTAAATCCAGTACAAGCTATTCTAAGAATCCATCTCGGAGGCCCTCCACAAACTCCCTTTCCTGGGGTCCTGTACCAACCTGATTTTCCCAGTCTACCTGCATGTTGAAATCTCCCATAACCACCGTAGCATTACATTTGCGACATGCCAATTTTAATTCTTGATTCAACATGCACCATGTCTCTGGCATTTTCACAACATCATACTTGCCAATGTCCAACTGAGCCGCAAGCTCATCCACTTCATTTTTTAGACTTCGTGCATTCAAATACAACACTTGGACTTCGGTATTCACCTCCCCTCTCACACCAGTGACCATTGGCCCTGACTTTACTCTCTTATCCCATCTTGAACTTTCCTTCCCATTTATTCGAGAGTCCTTTGCAATTTTTCCTGTATTCGCTTCCCCTTTAACTCCATCTTTAATCTTATAATTTGTCAACCCCTCCTCCACCACTTAGTTTAAAGACACACGTGTAGCACTAGCAAACCTGCCTGCCAGAGCGTTGATCCCCCTGCTGTTATGGAGTAACCCGTCCCTTTTGTACAGGTCACCTCTACCCCAGAAGAGATCCCAGTGGTCTGGAAATCTAAATCCCTGCTCCCTGCACCCGCCCCACAGCCGTGCATTCATATCCCCTATCTCCCTGTTCCTGCCCTCACTAGAACCAGGTACAGGAAGCAATCCAGAGATAACCCCCCGCGAAGTCCTTCTTCCTAACTCTTTAAACTCACGTTGCCGGACCTCCTTCCTCTTCACTCGATAGGATGTTCTGAAGCTGGCCCGTGACATCTTGAACCCTGGCCCAGCGAGGCAACAGACCACACTCAAGTCCCGCCTGCCGCCACAGAATCTACTGTCCGCACCTCGGACAATGGAGTCACCCGCTACTATGGCTCTGCCCGACGTCGGTCTCCCCGGTCGAGTCTCATTGCCAGGATTGGAACCACCGACCTGTCCACCGCTCGGACTGGAAGTGTCTTCTGCCCCGACAGCTCCCAAGAAGGTGTGCCTGTTTGTATTGGGTACAGCCACCGGGGTCTCCTGCAATGCATGTTTACTCCCCTTTGTCACGGTCTCCCACCATCGCTCGACCTGGATCCTTGGCGTGACAACCTCACAGTGGGTCATGTCCAGGAAACTCTCGTATTCCCGGATGGTTATGGGGTCACCCAGCTGCTTCTCCATCAGTGGTGGGAAAGGTGCTGGAGTCAATTATAAACGAAGATATTGCGGAACATTTGATGGCTGCAACAGAATCGTTCGGAGTCAGCATGGATTTACGAAGGGGAAATCATTGACTTATCTTCTGGAATTTTTTGAGGATGTAACTAGGAATATGGACAAGGGAGAGCCAGTGGATGTGGTGTATCTGGACTTTCAGAAAGTCTTTAATAAGGTCCCACAGAGGAGATTAGTGGGCCAAATGAGAGCACATGGTATTGGGGGTAGAGTACTGACGTGGTTAGAACATTGGTTGGCAGACAGGAAACAATGAGTACTGATTAACGGTCCTTTTCAGAATGGCAGGCTGTGGCGAGTTAGGTCCAGCAAGGCTCGGTGCTGGGACCGCAGCTATTTAAAATATACATTAATGACTTAGATGTAGTCATTAAAAGTAACATTAGCAAATTTTCCGATGACACAAAGCTGGGTGGCAGTGTGAACTGTGAGCAGGATGCTATGAGGATGCAAGGTGACTTGGACAGGTTGTGTGAGTGGGCAGGTGCATGGCAGATGCAGTTTAATACGGATAAATGTGAGGTTATCCACTTTGGTGTCAAGAACATGAAGGCAGATTATTATCTGTATGGCATCAAGTTCGGAAAAGGGGAAGTACAAAGAGATCTGGGTGTCCTTGTTCATCAGTCACTGCAGGTAAGCATGCAGGTACAGCAGGCAGTGAAGAAAGCTAATGGCTTGTTGGCCTTCATGACAAGAGGAGTTTAGTATGGAAGCAAATAGGTCCTTCTGCAGTTGTACAGGGCCCTACTCCAAATTTGAGGAACGAAATTGTTGCTATTGAGGAAGTGCAGCTTAGGTTCACTAGGTTAATTCCCGGAAAGGCGGGACTGCCGTATTTTAGAAAGAGTGGAGCGAATGGGGTTGTATACATTGGAATTTAGAAGGATGAGAGGGGATCTTATTGAAACATATAAGATTATTAAGGGATTGGACACGATAAAGGCAGGAAACATGTTCCCAATGTTGAGGGAGGCCAGAACAAGGGCCATAGTTTAAAAACAAGGGGTAGGCTATTTAGAACGGAGATGAGGGGAAACATTTTTAGTCAGAGAGTTGTAAATCTGTGGAATTCTCTGCCGCAGTGGGCAGTGGAGGCCAATTCACTGGATGCTTTCAAGAGAGAGCTAGGTAGAGCTCTTAATGATAACGGAGTCAGGGGGTATGGGGAGAGGGCAGGACTGGTACTGATTGAGAATGATCAGCCATGATCACATTGAATGGCGGTGCTGGCTCGAAGGGCCGAATGGCCTACTCCTGCACCTATTGTCTGTTGTCTATTACCCCTTGGAATTGCACTCTAATGACAACTAATGCTACAATAGCCCCTATACACCTTTACGGCATCATAGAGGAAATTTACGCTGTTATCTAATAACGTTCTTGGGACGTGGAAGGAAACTTGAGTCTCCGAGAGTAATCCCCGCGGTGGCAGAGAGAACATGCAAAATCCACACAGCGTCAGATGTCAGGGGAGGAAGGAGGAGTCTGCAGGTGCATCATTTACAGGCAGTTAAGGCGGTCATTACACAAATATGGCATTGTCTGTTAACTATTGAATAGGCAACTGACTGACGGGTAAGATACTGTACTTGAACACAAAAACCCGCAAATGCTCATTAGCAACACAAAAGACACAATGTGCTTCAGCGACTCAGCGGGTTAGACAGTAACTCTGTGAACATAGATGGTTTACGTATTAACCGAAGATTGACACAAAATGCTGAAGTAATTCAACGGGTCCGGCGGCATCCATAATTCAATAAATTGTTTTTAATGTCACAGTGAAACTGGAAATTATTTTCTAAATTACCTCGTGTTCTAGTTTATATTATTGCATCTAACGCTCCGAGATACCATTCGTACCATCGAGTCAATACGACTGTCATGGTAATCCTTGCACCCCCTTTGCCCTCCGCACGCCTGCTCAATGTATCCCCTTACATGCCACTCAAATGCCCACTAACGCCCCAGCAGCCCAACTGTTTTATGACCATATCATGGAGGCCATTTACTCCATCAACCAATTTGCGTCTTTGGGACATGGAGGGGCAATGGTGCCCAGGAGATAAATCCCCGCGGTAGCAGGAAGATACATGCGAAATCCACACAGCATCAGAGAACAGTCAGAAGTAGGAATCGGCAGATACATTATCTACAATAGATAGACACAAAATGCCGGAGTAACTCAGCGGGACAGGCAGCATCTCTGAAGGGAAGGAATGGGTGCCGTTTCGGTTCGAGACCCTTCTTCAGACGAGCAGATGTTGATATCGGATAAATGCTCTCGCTCCACTTATCACTGCAACACTAAACTCCTTCCTGTCCACTGGCATCGTCCCGCCATCCCTCAAAATCGCTGCTGTCACCCCCATTCTGAAAAAACCTGGTCTAAACCCTGACACCCCAAACAACTTCAGACCAATCTCCAACCTACCCTTTCTGTCCAAAGTTTTGGAACGTGCTGTAGCTTCCCAACTCAAACACCACCTCTCTACCAATAACCTGTATGAAACTTTCCAATCCGGATTCCGCTCCAACCATTGTACTGAAACTGCGCTCCTCAAAATCACAAACGACATTCTCCTCTCCTCCGACGCTGGCAACCTCAACATCCTCATTCTACTTGACCTAATCGCCGCCTTTGACACCATAAATCACTCCATTCTCCTCACCCGACTTGAAACCTCCTTTAACATCACCGGCACAGCCCTATCCTGGTTCAAATCTTACCTCTCTGACAGACACCAGTTCATCTCCATTAACAACTGTAATTCCCCCACCGCTCCCCTCCCCCCCCCAAGGTGTCCCCCAAGGCTCAGTCCTTGGCCCCCTCCTCTTCATCCTCTACCTGTTCACCCTTGGTCAATTAATCCGCCGTCATGGTCTCAACTTCCACTGCTTCGCCGATGATATCCAGCTCCTCATCTCCACCAAGTCAATTTCCCCCACCACACACTCTACACTGACAAACTGCATCACTGAAATAAAATCTTGACTTCAATCAAATTTCCTCAAACTCAATTGCAACAAATCTGAAATCATCATCATTGGTCCAAAAACGCTCACCAAATCCACCGAAAACTTCATCCTCAACATTGATGGTCTCCCAGTATCCACCTCCCCTCACATCCGGAATCTTGGAATCATCTTTGATCAAACCCTCTCCTTCGACAAACACATCAAACACATCACAAAGACAGCCTTCTTCCACCTCAAAAACATTGCCTGTCTCCGTCCATGCCTCTCCTCCACAGCTGCAGAAACCCTCATCCACGCCTTCATCACCTCCCGTCTGGACTACTGCAACAGCCTCCTCTATGGCGCACCCTCAAAAATCATCAGTAAACTTCAATACATTCAAAACTCCGCTGCCCGTCTACTCACCCACACCCCGATCCGTGACCATATCACCCCCGTCCTTTACAAACTCCACTGGCTCCCCATCTCCCAGAGAATCCAGTACAAAATCCTCCTCATGACCTACAAAACCCTCCATAACCTGGCCCCATCCTATCTGACCGACCTCCTCTACAGGCACACTCCCACCTGCACCCTCCGCTCTGCTGTTGCCAATCTCATATCCCCCCACATACGGACCAAACTCAGATCCTGGGGGGACAGGGCTTTCTCCATCGCTGCTCCCACCCTATGGAACTCACTACCTCAAACCGTCAGAGACTCCTCCACACTCACCACATTCAAAACATCACTGAAGTCTCACCTATTCAGTACTGCCTTCAACCACTGAAGGTCACCCCACCCTCTGTCCCCTTTCTCTGTTCGTTTACTTATTTATCTATTTATTCACTTCCCTATGTTCTCTAAATCCCTGTAAAGCGTCTTTGAGTATAAGAAAAGCGCTATATAAATGTAATGTATTATTATTATTATTATTATTATTAAATGACACATGTGGTGGAGTAAATCAGCAGGTCAGGCAGCATCTCTGGGGAACAGGGATGGGTGACGTAATAACAAGGATCTTCATGTGTTGGTTTATGCCGAAGACAGAGATGAAACGCGGAAGTGAATCGTCGCTGGAGAACATGGATAGGCGACTTTTCGGATCGCAACCTTTCTTCAAACTAAATAAGGGTTCCGTTCCGAAACATCGCTCTACCATCTTCTCCAGGAATGCTGCCTGATTCCCTGAGTTACTCAGCATTATGTGACTTTGTTGCGTTTTGGGTCGAGACAGTGAAGTCCTGTGTGTCTTTTCTGGACCTTTTTAATTGCAATTGTCGGCGCGCCATCAACTGTCTTCAATTCTCTACTCCACTTCAACAAACAATAAAAACTGAATCTAATCTTGGTGCTATCGGTTGTAAAAAGTCTCCCGATCCTGTGAGTCATTGAAATACTATGGGTTCTTTCAGAGTGTTTCGCAGTAAACTGTTAGTCAAGTCAAGTCAAGTCAAATTTATTTATAAAAGCACATTTAAAAACAACCCACGTTGACCAACGTGCTGTACATCAGAGTGGGTACTAAAACCACAGTAAGAAACAGACATCACAGCACACCGGTACAAACAACAGTTCAAAGGGAGCAGCACAAAACAAAAATCAGCGCCTTCAGAGGGCTTCAAAATGCTAAAGAATAGAAGTATGTTTTGATTCTGGACTTAAAAGAGCCGATGGACGGGGCAGATCTGACAGGGAGGGCGATGCTGTTCCACAGTCTCGGAGCTGCAACCGCAAAAGCGCGGTCACCCCTGAGCTTAAGTCTAGACCGCGGGACAGCCAGTAGCCCCAAGTCAGCCGACGTGAGAGACCTGGAGGTAGAGTAAGGGGTTAAATGGTTTTTATATGGGGGGGGGGGGCAAGCCAGTTTAGGGCTTTATAGACAAACAAGAAAATCTTGAAATCGATTCTGAACCGTACTGTCAGCCAGTGGGGAGAGGCCAGAATAGGACTAATATGGTCCCTCTTTCGTGCACCTGTAAAGAGCCTTGCTGCGGCGTTGTGGACCAATTGCAGGCGGGACAGGGATGACTAACTGATCCCAGCATACAGGGAATTGCAGTAGTCCACGCGAGTGGATTTAAAGGCGTGGATGACTTTCTACAGATCTTTGAACGAAAGGAACGGCTTGATTTTAGCTATGGTGTGAAGCTGGAAGAAACTGGTTTTACCATTGAATTTACTTGCTTGTCAAATTTAAATGCGGAATCAAATATCACACCAAGGTGCTTGATATGAGGTTTAACGAGGGTGGATAGGTTACCAAGGCTGTTGGTTATCACTTTGATAGAGACAGGGGGTCCAAATAGGATGACTTCAGACTTGCTTCCATTCAGCTGTAGGATATTTGTGAAAATTGTTTCTCAAAATTTCAAAGGAAAATTGAATCACATTTCCAACTCCGTTCTAATTTTCTGCACTCCATCCTTAGGGCTCTCGTGGTGCCATTAAGCCAAGGCATACCTTTAGGCTTAGGCTTAGGGGGGGTGAAGCCTCAATAGTACAATATACTGAGAGCATATACTGAGACCCTCAATATGCTGAGAGCAACGTATAAGGAGATGAGAATCGGTGAGAGAGAAGGACAGAGATGCATCAAATATAACAGAACTATGATCTGACAGACACGCATCATTTATATCCATATTGTAGATCGGAAAACCAGACGATTACACTAGATGGAGAGTATGGCCTTGCTTGTGAGTAGGACCCGTGTTAAGTAGAGTCAGATTGAAAGACTCAACCAGATGTATAAATTCACTTACAAGAAGCTTAGCAGGACAGCAAACATGAATAGTAAAATCTCCAAGAATCAGGACACGATCAAAGTTGGGCATAAGTGTTAGGGATGAAATCAGCAAATGGAGTGATAAAGTCTTTATGCATTTTTGGTGGGCGGTACACAAGAACAATTAAGAGTGGATACACAAGGCATACTTTAATTAATTGCACCTTGAAACTGGAAAAATGATCAGAGTTCAGTAGGCGGCAGTTAAAAAGATTTTTAAAACTCAGCGGGTAGGCCTCCTCCGCGCCTGGAGAGCCTAGGCGAGCTAAAAAGATTACAGTCATCATGACAGAGTTCAACAAGTGGAACAAGCTCACCAGAGTTAAGCCAGGTTTCTGTCTCCAGTAAGGTCCAATCCACGGGTGGTGAAAAAGTCATTGAGGATAAAAGTCTTATTGGATAAGGATCTCGCGTTGATCAGAGCCACTTTGACTGGGATAGCAGGAATGTTGTAATCCGATAACGGCTCCCACGTCAGGGGGCGGAGGTTCAGGGAAACCACGCCACTGCGCTTCACCGATAGCTTGGCTGGGAGCCCGCGGGCCAGCGGTCCGGTGTCCAGGTGCGTGTCCGGGATAATCGGTCGGAGAAAGGCGTACCTATTCTCGAGGAAGTGCCGATGAATGGAACGACACGGCCGATCGGATCAACATTCGCAGAGCTGAAAGAGGTAGGCCGGTGTTGAGCAAGAGCGGGCGAGATTTTTCCGTTTCGCCGAGGCACCCGCACGTTTACTCCGCCTCCCAGCACGTTTCCTAGGGCGATAGACGCAGGGCCGGGCCCATACACCTTCAGGTAGTTGGGAAAATAGAGGGCGGTGAAATACTCTTTGTCCGGGACCCCGGGTGTAGAAGTCCATGACAGAGGCTCGAATACTCAATAGCGTTTGACGCTCGTAGACCATAGTGGCTTGCACATCATGCAAGCACAGAGACACAAACAGAACCAGGGCAAATTGGAGCGGTAACAGGCAACGACACACAGGCGCGGCCATCCCCTTTCCCTCCACGAGGAACATACTGACTAACTGACGGGTATTTGACTAACTGTTGAGGCTTTGAATAAACGAATAAAGGGACTTGTTTGAGAAACTCACCACTGCTCATTGAGACGTTTTTGTGTGTCCGCCGTTCTGATCTGTCAGTAACAAGGTAACTGGGCCCGAGTTGAAATTGCAAGTCGGGGTAGAGTTTAAACAGCAAACTCTCTCAAATATCTTATGGCTAATAACCACTGATGCAGGCAGCATCTTGGGAAACCTCGCCTGCACCCTCTCAAATGCCTGCCCATAGTTGATAAAATGCAACTATCATAACTATACTCAAAATTGCAAATTGTGTACGCCCCATCCTTATTATTCGAAACTTCACCACCTCACAATTATCACCACAAAATCAACTGTAGCTAATAATCTTCCTCACTGTTGATATTGCCACCAACCTTTGGAGATATCTGTAGACGTACAGATCATATCCAACTGGGCACATATGCGGAACATATATGAAAGCAATAAGGGTGTCAGCACCGATCATCTTCACATAGTACCGGACATAGACTAAAAAACACATGTCGCAATAGCTCCGAGAGTGGTGGATGCCCGGGACGCGCTACCAGATGTGGAGGTGGAGACAGACGCCCTCGTGGCATTGAAGAGGCTTTTGGTTTAGCACGTGGGTATGTATGGAATGGAGAGGTATGGATCTCGTGCAGAAACATGAGATCAGTTTAGTTTGCCATCATGTTCGGCACAGGCAGGTACTGGACCTTTCTGTGTTCTATGTTTTATAATGAATGGTGGTCCCCCATAGCTGATTGCGCACCAGAGAATAATTGATGTATAGGTCTAGGATCTCTGAAACTGGAAACCATACTTTGAACAAGAAGGCTTGTGCGATGCTTGTCTTCATTAGCAGCGGCATACAATGTTGTTTTATTGCTGATTGCTTCACAAATCAGGGAGGATGTTATGGCGGTATTTGAAGATGACATAGTGGAGTGTACGTCAACTGAGGTATTCAGGGTTGAGTTTAAAAAATACGAATGGTACCTTCTCTCTGCTGAGATTAAATTGTAGGCAGTGGGTGATAGAGGATGAGATATGTATATCGATTATGCAAGGATAGAAGAAGCACAGTGTAGATGTAGTGCGTGTGGTTAACTTCCCCAATACTGACAGTAACTTAATGCACGAGGACGAGACGCGTGCAATTTATTAAGTGTATCCAAGAAGATTTCCCTAAATGGTATGTGGACAGTCCGACGCGTAGAGGGACCATACTGGATCTTGTATTGGAAAACAAGTCTGGCCAGGTGTTGCGGTAAAAGAGCATGTTCAAGGTAGCGTTCAAAAATCTAAACGTTTTAAGATTATTCATAATAGGGATAGGTATGCATGAAGGGGGTACTAAATTCGAGTCAAAGTAATTTACAAGGTCATTAGGCAGGAGCAAGTGAGGGTATATTTGGAGAAGTTGTTATTGGGTACGTTCACAGCAGACACGTGGGACACGTTGAAAGGCCAGCTGATCAAATGCAGGATCCGCATGTGCTAGTAGGGAGGGAGGGGTAAGGACGTCAGGTTAAGGGAATCATGAATAGCCAAGGATATGCTAACAAGGACATGGTCGGGAAGAACACGGGAGCGCTTGTTATGTTCAAGAAGATGGCATCTGACGGGGTTTATGAGGAATATAAAGTGTGCAGGAGTATTCAATATAAAGTACTCAATCGGGCGATTACAACAACCAAAATGGACCATGAAATATCATTGGCGAATCGGATTAAAAAACCTTCAACGTTTCTTAGACAATGTTAAAAATAAAAGGGTGGCCTGGGAGGAAGTAGGATTACAGGGAAAAGGGATGGTACCTATGCTGAGTGGGGGGGGGGGGGGTAGGTGAAGTGCTAAACGATTAATTTGCATCCGTACTCACGGAGGACAAGGATTTGGAGGATATCGAGACCAGTGTGAAGAATCCAAATATGCGGAAACAGTTTGAGATCGAGAAAGAGGTGGTGCTGAGGCTCTTGAAGAGCAATAGGATGGATAAATCCCCAGGACCTAATGTGAGAGCTGCAAGTTTATTGTAGGAGGCACGGGATGAGTTTACGGAGGACATGACGAGGATCTTGATATCTTCCCCAGGACACGCTAGTTCCCGGAGAAATGGGCAGTGGCAAATGTCGTTCCTTTGTTTAAGAATGGAAGTAGAGAAAAGCAGAGGACTAGAGGTCGATGAGCTTCACGTCAGTGGTAGCGAAACATTCTTGAGAGAATATCGACATAAGATTTACTCCCGTTTGGATGAACTCTGTGTAATTACTTGCAGTCTTGGGGGAGATATTTGCAAAACATGCAGTGACGCATCCTCACAGCATGCTGCCTTTCAAGCATCCGCAGAAGCTTGGAAGAGCATCTGGAGACATGGTCTATATCCTCAGTCTCCGAAGGATGTAGAAGCCGCGGTGTGTCATCTTTGCTGTCGTATCAATGTGTTTGGTCCACACAGATCATTGACTCTATCATACGACAAGTAAAATGAATCTCTCAATCATCTCTACTTCCGCATCATTGAAGCTGATTGGGCACGTTCTTCTTGAAATTAATATCTAGATTGTTCGTCTTATTGACAGGGATATCGACGTGTGGGCTGGTTGTATTTAAGAACAGCGATGAAGCCCGTCAAAATACAAAATGAGATTCAGATAGGCGGAAGAAATAGGCGGCAATATGGGAGACGGGAAGTTTTGCATTTTGGGAGGTTAACGTAAGGGATGGGGGAGTGGGGGTGTATAAGGTCGATGGTAAGAGGCCTAATAGTACTGGTGAGTGGAATGGTATTTTGGTTCTTATCCACATTTCCCGGAAAGTGGATATTCAAGTAGCTAGAATGGTAACGAAGGCGTTTCGTATGCGTGCATTCATTGTTCGGGCTTTGAATACAAATGTCAGGAAGTCATGATGCCGCACGATCACACTGTGAGTAGGTCACATGTTAAGGATCTGCTCGCCCCGTTGCAGCAATGACTTGTAAGTTGCGGAGTGAGTGTCGAAAGGACTTAACAGACTGCTTCCTGGAGTGGACTGCATCGGCTGCAAGGGGCAGCTGGACAATCGGTTTGCAACCTCTGCAAAGCCGATGGTTGAAAGGAGACCTGATATCGCAACGTTATGAGAAGCATTGATGACTTATTAACAAATAAATGTTTTCCACCGTGGAGGGCATTGGAGGGCATGTGGTGAATGCTAAAGATCGGAGTTTAAAGGAGATGCGCGAGCAAGTTTTTGACAGAGATGGGCGGGTGCCTGGAACGCGATGCCAGGGATGGACGAGGCAGCAAATGCAAAAGTAGCACGCAAGAGCCTTTTAGATAAACACATGGGTATGCATAGATAATTCTAAATTAATTTGCTGCATGGAACTGAGATTGCAAATAGAACAGTTAGTGAATGCTCTTACTTACAATTATCTCTATTATCTATAATATAATCATATATTCTCTATTTTAACCATTAACCAACTTTGGTGGTTGTTATTACGCAATTCCATAATTAAAAGTAGAAAATGTGACCTGGCTAACTTTGTTTGTTTAAATGGCTGACACTAATCCGAATTAATTTTCCTTCAGGTGTCGTCATGTGGTTTCTCTAGAGAATATGCAGCTAACGTTAAAATCAACCGACCGGTGATGCTACTGGCACGATAGGTCTATTATCCCTGGGCATGGAAAGGGCGATAGTCAACCAGGTAGCAACCATTTTCTACCCTATCCTAGTCATCATTGGTGTTCCTAGTAAGTCCTTTTTAATTCTCTGCTGGTATTTCGCCGTGTAGACTTTATTAGCAATTTAATAGCAAGTAGATGTGCGATTACCTTTTGCTTGCGTTACTAATCCTATTCTTGACATTGAAAATCCAAAATACTCAATAGAATCCACGGCCAGCAAATTTTGTGCCATGTAGATTAGATTAGATTAGATTAGATACTTTTATTCTCACATATCACAGTGAGATGGCTTGTTTTGTATACCCACGCATGCAAACAGTAAAGGACGCCGACAAAGTTACAAAATACCGCTTTTGGCTCTATGGTCCGTCCCCCGTCCCCCCCACCCCCTTTAGTTCTGGGCCCGTATTTGATTCTTTCCTCGGACGTTTCCTGGGTGCATCGTATGTTCTGCTTGGTGCAACGTTGATTAATCCGTCAGCTCGAGTTTCTACCGCAGCCATAAGATACCGGAGCTCTAGCTTTTCCCCACAACCCGTGCTGCTTTGCAGGTTAACTGGATTCTGTAATTTGCTTCTCGTGTGCAGGGAGTGGATGCGATTGTTGGGAAAATGGAACTAGTGTGAACGGTTGATAAATGATCCGCATGCTTCGGTGTACCGCAGGAGTGTTGCCATGCCGTTTCAATTAGGCAATCAATCAAAGGCAAGGCAAGGCATTGAACGCAAAGCAAGGAAGGCGTAGATGGCAAGGCTTTGGCGGCAAAATAAGGGAAGGCATTGAAGGCAATGCATTAAATGGAAGGCAAATCGTTGGTGGCATGGCACTGAAGGCAACGAAAAGCAGGATATTGCATGCAATTAATTGAAGGCAAGGCAATGCATTGAACGGAAGTCAAGGCAGGGCATGGAAAGCAAGGCAAGGCATTGAACGGAAGGCTAGGCGGGGCATGGAAAGCAAGGCAAGGCATTGAACGGAAGACAAGGCATTAAACCAATCAATCATTCACGCAGGTATACCAACGTGAACACGTGGTAAAGGTGCAAACTCCACACAACCAACTCCAGTAATGTGTATCGAACCTGCAACGCTGGAGCTATCAGTAAACAGCGTTACGGCTTTCCATTTGCTTTGAGGGAAAATGCTGATAAAAATTGTCATCTACATAAATCAAATCGGGTCGGAAATGGAAGGAGATAGAGGCGTTATTTGGATGCAAAATCTGCATTCACCTAAGCGTCCTAAAGTCAATCTGAGATCGATACCGATGGAAACAAAGGTGCCCATTCCTCTTATCGGATACGTATGTGCCTCACATCTCGCTGCGAGATACAGAATCAAATAATCCACTCACTTTCGTACGAAGAAGTGTCAAACTAACGTACGCCTGGAAAAATAAAAGATGGTCATTTTAATTTCGTCTTTTCTACAGCTAACCTGTTGGCAATCGTCATTCTCTCCAGACGAAAATAGTCTCTCCAAATGTATCACCCTCTATCTGCTATCCATGGCCGGAGCTGATTTAATGGTGCTGATCTTGGAGGTAATTTTCTCTGAGATGTCAGGTGCATATTTTCCGTTTTTATTCCTCAACCTAAATCACATCTGTAGGCTGCGTATTTTCTTTAATTGTATTTCCATTGATTGCTCTGTCTGGCTAACGGTGACTTTCACCTTCGATCGATTTGTCACTATTTGTAATCAGAATTTACGAGTAAAGTATTGCACTGAGAAAACTGCGACCTTGGTGATAGCAGTGACAGGTATATTAAGTATTATTCAAAATATTCCAGTGTATATTTTCCTCGTGCCTCTATACAGAATTGACAACGTGTCTTGGTGCTGTTGGGTAAAATCAGACGTCTACACCACATCGATATGGGCAGCACTTTCGGTGATCGA
Source organism: Rhinoraja longicauda (assembly GCF_053455715.1). Taxonomy (NCBI): domain Eukaryota; kingdom Metazoa; phylum Chordata; class Chondrichthyes; order Rajiformes; family Arhynchobatidae; genus Rhinoraja; species Rhinoraja longicauda. Next base: position 19,413 of record NW_027601552.1, on the reverse strand, counting down.
GACCATTTTAACCCCAGTTGTACCAATTTTACTGATTATTCTCCTCAACGCCCTGACAATCAAACACATTATACACGCCAATAGAGTGAGGAGCGGTCTGCGAGGGAAGAGGACGTCCGAGAGCGGGTCAGATCAAGAGGTAGAGAACCGACGGAACTCCATTGTTCTATTGTTGGCCATATCTGGTAGCGTCGTACTACTTTGGATGGTTACCTTCGTGTGTTTCATGAGTGTACACTTCCTGGACGTTCATCTTTAGGGATCAGATTACAACGACCCATTTACCATTGCAGAACTGTCCGGATATATGCTGAGAGCTCTGAGTGCATGCACCAACACGTTTATTTATGGTGTGTCCCAGAATAAATTCAGGGAGGAACTAACAAATGTAATTAGGAGTTTTCTTTTCCAATTCAATAAATTGTCTTTAATGCCTCGATGAAAACTGAGAATTTATTTCGAAATTACGTTGTCATCTATGTTATATTATTGCATCTCACTTTCCGAGACACCATTCGCACCATGGAGTCAATGCGGACTGTCAAGTTAATCCTTGCACCCTCTTTCCCCTCTGCGCGCCCATTCAATTTATCCCCTGCTGTATCATGACCGTACCACGTTTTGAGCCGGAACAGTGAAACCCTGTGTGCCTTATCTGGACCTTTTTATTTCCAACTGCCGACACATCAACCGTCTTCAATTCTCTACTCCACTTACGGATCTCGCCCCTTCTGAACGCACAGGCCTACTCTTTCTCAGCAACAATCCCGATATTGTTATAACACCCACAACCAAGGGAGATGCCATTGTAATCAGGCGGGCTGTCCTCTCCCCAGTTGAGGTAAGGCATCAGCTCTCGGACATCTCCTCATACTTATTCGTCGACCATGACCCTACAGACGAACTCCAGGGTATCATGTCCCATTCAGTTTCTGATCGCACCGCCTCCGGCGATCTCCCCTCCACAACCTCTGCCCTCATCGTACCTCAGCCCCACGTTGCCCACATAAATCGCGTCCACAAAATCCACAAAGCGGACTGCCCTGACAGACCCATTGTCACTGCCTTCTCCTACCCCGTTGAACCGTTTCCACGGACGGCGATTCCATTTCATCCTTCGTCTTGAGCCGCTTCGCACCTTCGTCAACCACACCTCACACGCCCTTCATCTCCTTAACAAACATTAAGTATCTAGGCTCTTATAGCTTCATTTTCACCATGGGCGTCCAATTCCATTTCACCTCCATCCCACGCTGAGTCTCAAGGCACTCCGATTCTTCCTCGAGTAGAGACATATTCAATGTACGTTTACTCACACTCTCCTCCACTGGCGCAATATCTCCTCGCCCGGAACAACTTCTCTTTAGACTCCTCTCACATTCACCGAGTTAAAGATAAAGCCACGTACACTCGAATGGACACTTGCATGCATTTTTGTCGAGTACGTCGAATAGACGTTGATCCACGTGTACAATGGCACAAGCCTCCAACTCGTTCACCGCCTCATCTACGACTGCATCCGGGCCGCCTCCTGCATCTGAGCAGTATTAGTCCATTTATCTTCCTTAAACACTAACGTCCACTTTGCCTCCAAATTCCCGAGGACTATCCCTTCACACCATCCCGAGTGCCGATGTGATGTGATTCACTGTGATAACATCTTCTGAGTTGATTACCATACGTCAGCTATTTAGTTTCATTGCCTTGTTGATGGAGGTAGGTGGAGTGCGATGGTGGTGGGATCAAACTTGATGGTAGGCAAAGTCTGAATGGGGGTACAAGTAGGGAAACATTGAGTCAAAGTATTGTGCAGCATAGAATAGAGCCCTTCAGACACATATATGCCAAACGTTTCGCCCATCTGCATTGCACCCCTTTGTCAAATGCAAGAATTTAGAAGGTGTACAGGGAAACAGAAAATATATCGGAAGCCACAAAAATGGTTACATAAGTCTGCATTGAGGATAAGGTTAAGTAAAATCCCAAATCAATTATAAATACATTTGTTGGAGCATAGGATCACAAGATCATGAGATAGGAGCAGAATTGTTCCATTCTGCCTATCAGGTCTACGCTATTCAATCGTGGCTGATCTCTCTATCCCTCCTACCCCATTCTCCTGCATTCTGCCCATAACCTCTGACACCCGTACTAATGAAGAATGTATCAATCTATGCCTTAAATATATCCACTGACTTGGCCTCCACAGCCTTTTGTGGCAATCAATTCATCAGATTCACCACCCCCTGACTAAAGAAATTCCTCCTCATCTCTTTCCTAAAAGAACATCCTTTAATTCTGAGGCTATGACCTATAGTTGTACACTCTCCCACTAGTGGAAACATCCTCTCCACACAGCACACAGCACAATGTGCAGAACACTGTTAGCGTCCATATCCATAGCTCCCTGAAAGTGGCACCACAAGCAGAAAGATTAGTAAAGGATGTGCATGGAATGCATGCCTTCATTGGGCGGGCTTTAATTAGAAAGGCCACGAAGTCTTGATGTAGTTCTCTCTCACTTTGGTTAGGCCTCATTTAGAGGCCTAACAGATCTGGTAGCGCCCTTACAGCAATGATATGGAGGCTTTGGGTGAATGCAGAAGAGTTTTACTCGAATGCTGCCTCGACTGGACTGTATTAGTCACAAGGAGCAGCTGAACAAACTTGGATCGCTTTCTCTAGAATGCCGAAGGAAGCAGAGAGACGTAATATAAATATATAAAATTGTGAGAGGCCGAAATGAGGTAGAGAGTCAGAAACTTGTCCATGCCGGGACGGACAAGAGGGCATATGTTTAAGGTAATAGGGTCAAAATTTAAAGCAGATGCGCGGGCAAGTTGTTTTGCAGGTAGTGGCGAGTGTCTGGATCGGGCTGTAAGCGATGGTGGTGAAAGCAGATGTGAGAGTGACGTGCAAGAAGCTTTTAGACAGGCACATGGATATGCGTGGATAATTCAACATTGCTTTGCCGCAGGAAGTAGGGAATGCGAATAGACTAATAAACTTATGTTCTTCCTTATAATTCTCCCTATTTCCTGTAATAGAATAACATAATATCTATTTTCCAGAACAATGGAAATATTCTGTTATTGTTATTGCGCAATATTCCACATAATAACAGTTATTGCGCAATAACATTCTTAGCAGCAGCTCACGTGATGAGGTTAACTTTGTTTGTTTAACGAACTGACACTAATCCCAATTAACTTGCCTTCATTAGTGGTCACATGATTTATCTGGAAAATATGCTGCTATCTTTAAAAGCAAGCGACCTATCATACCACTGGCAGGAAAGGACGATTGTCTCTGGGCATGGACCTGCCGGTACTCAACCAGGTCGAGAACATTTTCTACCCTATCCTTGTCATTGTTGGTATTCCTGGTAAGTCCTTTATTATTCTGTACCTACGTTTCGCTCTCTCGCCTTTGCTGTTGAAAAAGTCTGTGCTACTAATTGTTGCATGAGTTACTGATCCAGCATTGTGCGGCTTATATCTACCGGTTCCGTCCCTCGCACATTGAATTAACAGATACTCACGCATGTACGATACCAATCTGTAGCTGGTGCGGACGCTTCTGACACCATTAGCGCTGTGAAAAACACAGGACTGTAATTATTCTTCATCGCCAAATCGAAGTGCACTTACAGCGAATGCAGTGAATGCTGCCCGTATGATAGAGAGGGCGGCAGGTTCGGGTCAATCTGGTCTGTGTCACGACCAACTGCAATCGGATATTCCGGCTGAATCTCTGTTGACATGCTCTTCCCAATTTAACCAAAGTGTTTGCCATGAGCCGAAGCAGTAAGGGCAACTTATGTGGACAGGTAACCTACCAGCAAGCAGTGTATCGCAAGTAGAAGGACAACGGAGAACCGTGCGTCATATCAGCTGAGCTCGGAGAGCTGCTGCCTTACAGCGCCAGAGATCTGGTTTGATCCTGACCTGGGATCATGTGTAGAATTTGCACGTGATCTCGGCTGATTGCGGTGATTCAACTGTCAGCTCTGGCTCCATCCACATCCCAAAGTTATGGGCGCTACAGATTCCTCTCACTACCCGTGCTGGTTTGTAGATGAACTGGATTCTATAATTAGCTTCTAATATGCAGGGACTGGATGCGAATGTTGGACAACATAGAACCAGTGTGATAGATGATCGGCACGACTCGGTGTACCGGGCACCTGTTACCATGCTGTAACAATCAATCTGATTTCACGGGGTACTGATTGTGAATGATCAGCCATGATCACATTGAATAGCGGCGCTGGCTCGGAGGGCCGAATGGCCTACTCCTGCACCTATTGTCAATTGTCTAATCCATCAAGCACTGACCCAGGGGAACCTACGCCAGCTCAGGGAGAAGGTTCCAACAGCACCAGTGACCAGTATCGATCCTAGGTCGCTTAGCTGCCAGGCAGCAGTGCGCCTGCTTTCAATTTGCCTTGAAGGAAAGGGGCGAAAAATGAGGACGCCTTTTTACGCAAATGCGTTAGGAAATATAGTTTAGCAGAGGCGTGAATTGGATGTAGTATTTGCATTCATATGTGCATCGCGAATTCAATCTACAACTGCTAGTGAGCAATGCGAGCCTGGCCACGCCACGCCGCGGACATCTCAATGCGATTTATGTTTACACCCAATACTTGTCAACTGTTCTTGTTTTAAAGTTGATGCTGTGTTTTGCCTGCATATGGAAGGTTATATCATAAGGTATGACGCTGGACTGCGATGAGCAAATCGGCCGAGATTCTTTACTCTCCACATTTCTCTGTGGACAGGCGAATGGAATTCACGATTGATATATATCCACTAGACCCGTCCGACCTCTTAATAATCGTTCTGCGATACGCCGTGACTCTGTAAATCCAGCCATGGCATTGGCCACTGCATTGTATTCGCTATTAGTTTGCGAGGTCCATCTTACAGATGTCCTTTTCAGAATCAGAGATATGTGGGCGACACGAGTAAAAGGGGTAGGTGGCAGTCTCATATACTACATTTACTTTCGCTGGACTGTCAAACTGATGTTCTTCAGCAATATTGAATGTTGGTGATTTTAATTTCGTCTTTCCTACAGCTAACCTGATGACAATCGTAATTCTCTCCCGGGGAAAGTGTGGACTCTCCACGTGTATCTCGCGCTATCTGATATCCATGGCCGTAGCTGATTTAATGGTTCTGATCTTTGAGGTAATTCTCTCCGAGATTTCAGATGGCTATTTTCCCTATTCATTCCTCAACAGAACTCAAATTTCTAAACTGAAAATTTTCTTTAGTTTAACTTGCATCGACTGCTCTGTGTGGTTAACGGTGACCTTCACCTTCGATCGATTTGTCACTATATGTACTCAGAATTTACGAACAAAATATTGCACCGGGAGAACAGCGGCTTTGGTAATATCGCTGACATGTATCGTCTGTATTATGGAAAATATACCTGTATATTTTGCCTGCGTACCTCAAGAAATAATTGACAACGTAGGCTGGTCCTGTGGCACAACCCCAGAATTCTATACCTCACAGTCTTGGGTGGCATTTTTGACCATGCACACAATTTTAACCCCAATTGTACCAATTTTACTGATCATGCTCCTCAATGCCCTGACAATGAGGTACATCGTACACGCCAACAGAGTGAGGAGCGGTCTCCGAGGGAGCACGAAGGACGAGGGTGGCACGGATCAAGAGGCGGAGAGCAGAAGGAAGTCCATCATTCTATTGCTGGCCATATCCGGTAGCTTCGTCCTACTGTGGATGGTAAACTTCGTGTGCATCTTGAGTGTACACTTCCTCGACGTGGAGCTTTCGACAACAGATGACAACGACCCATTTAACATTGCGGCACTGTTCGGATATATGCTAAATTCACTGAGTGCTTGCACCAATACATTTATTTATGGGGTGTCTCAGAAAAAATTCAGGGAGGAATTAATAAAAGTGATTAAGAGCCCATTCGTTTTAATTTCCATTTCAATAAAGTGTTAGTTGTAATATAAGTGTTCAAAGTGAAAATTATTTTCTAAATTACATTGCATTCTACGTTATATCATTGCATCTGACTTTCCGAGATACCATTTGCACCACAGCGTCAATACCGACCGTCAGGGAAATGCTTGCAGTCCCTTTTCTCTCCGCACGCCCATTTAATTTATTCCGTAAAAACCACTCAAATGCACACTATTGAACCAGAAGCCCAGATGCACCAGGGCAGTATCGCGGTGGCAGGGAGAACACGAAAACCCCACACAGCATCAGAGAACAGGATCGGAAGGAGGAGACTGCAGGTGCGTCATCTACAGGTAGATAAGTGGTTCATCGCACAGTTATAGACAATAGACAATAGGTGCAGGAGGAGGCCATTCGGCCCTTCGAGCCAGCACCGCCATTCTATGTGATCATGGCTGATCATTCTCAATCAGTACCCTGTTCCTGCCTTCTCCCCATACCCCCTGACCCGCTATCCTTCAGAGCTCTATCTAGCTCTCTCTTGAATGCATTCAGAGAATTGGCCTCCACTGCCTTCTGGGGTAGAGAATTCTACAGATTCACAACTCTCTGACTGAGAAAGTTTTTCCTCGTATCAGTTCTAAATGGCCTACCCCTTATTCTTAAACTGTGGCACTTGTTCTGGACTCCCCCAACATTGGGAACATGTTTCCTGCCTCTATCGTGTCCAACTCCTTAATAATCTTATACGGTTCGATAAGATCTCCTCTCATCCATCTAAATTCCAGTGTATACAAGACTAGTCGCTCTAGTCTTTCAACATATGACAGTCCCGCCATTCCTGGAATGAACCTAGTAAACCTACGCTGCACGCCCTCAATAGCAAGAATATCCTTCCTCATATTATGGCATTGTGTGTTAACTTTAACAATTTGTTTGCAAAGCTCAGAAATTATAAACACATATATCGTGGTTGAAATGGATATAAAGCTAGTTTAGCACCGTGTTAATTTCTGTATTTAACCCAACGACCCCTCGGTACTAGTTTACCAAAGAAGACACAAAGTGCTGGAGTAACACAGCAGGTCAGTCAGCATCTCCCTGGGACAGAGATGGGTGACGTAATAACAATCATATAACAATGAACTGCTGGAGCTGGTTTATACCGAATGTCGAGACAAAACGCTGAAGTAAATCAGCGGATCAGCCAGGATCATTGCAGAACATGGATAGGCGAAGTTTCGGGTTGGAACACTTTTTCAGACGAAGGAAGGGTTCCGACCCGCAAAGTCGCCCATCCATTGTCATCTACATAAATCAAATCGGGTCGGAAATGGAAGGAGATAGAGGCGTTATTTGGATGCAAAATCTGCATTCACCTAAGCGTCCTAAAGTCAATCTGAGATCGATACCGATGGAAACAAAGGTGCCCATTCCTCTTATCGGATACGTATGTGCCTCACATCTCGCTGCGAGATACAGAATCAAATAATCCACTCACTTTCGTACGAAGAAGTGTCAAACTAACGTACGCCTGGAAAAATAAAAGATGGTCATTTTAATTTCGTCTTTTCTACAGCTAACCTGTTGGCAATCGTCATTCTCTCCAGACGAAAATAGTCTCTCCAAATGTATCACCCTCTATCTGCTATCCATGGCCGGAGCTGATTTAATGGTGCTGATCTTGGAGGTAATTTTCTCTGAGATGTCAGGTGCATATTTTCCGTTTTTATTCCTCAACCTAAATCACATCTGTAGGCTGCGTATTTTCTTTAATTGTATTTCCATTGATTGCTCTGTCTGGCTAACGGTGACTTTCACCTTCGATCGATTTGTCACTATTTGTAATCAGAATTTACGAGTAAAGTATTGCACTGAGAAAACTGCGACCTTGGTGATAGCAGTGACAGGTATATTAAGTATTATTCAAAATATTCCAGTGTATATTTTCCTCGTGCCTCTATACAGAATTGACAACGTGTCTTGGTGCTGTTGGGTAAAATCAGACGTCTACACCACATCGATATGGGCAGCACTTTCGGTGATCGAGACCATTTTAACCCCAGTTGTACCAATTTTACTGATTATTCTCCTCAACGCCCTGACAATCAAACACATTATACACGCCAATAGAGTGAGGAGCGGTCTGCGAGGGAAGAGGACGTCCGAGAGCGGGTCAGATCAAGAGGTAGAGAACCGACGGAACTCCATTGTTCTATTGTTGGCCATATCTGGTAGCGTCGTACTACTTTGGATGGTTACCTTCGTGTGTTTCATGAGTGTACACTTCCTGGACGTTCATCTTTAGGGATCAGATTACAACGACCCATTTACCATTGCAGAACTGTCCGGATATATGCTGAGAGCTCTGAGTGCATGCACCAACACGTTTATTTATGGTGTGTCCCAGAATAAATTCAGGGAGGAACTAACAAATGTAATTAGGAGTTTTCTTTTCCAATTCAATAAATTGTCTTTAATGCCTCGATGAAAACTGAGAATTTATTTCGAAATTACGTTGTCATCTATGTTATATTATTGCATCTCACTTTCCGAGACACCATTCGCACCATGGAGTCAATGCGGACTGTCAAGTTAATCCTTGCACCCTCTTTCCCCTCTGCGCGCCCATTCAATTTATCCCCTGCTGTATCATGACCGTACCACGTTTTGAGCCGGAACAGTGAAACCCTGTGTGCCTTATCTGGACCTTTTTATTTCCAACTGCCGACACATCAACCGTCTTCAATTCTCTACTCCACTTACGGATCTCGCCCCTTCTGAACGCACAGGCCTACTCTTTCTCAGCAACAATCCCGATATTGTTATAACACCCACAACCAAGGGAGATGCCATTGTAATCAGGCGGGCTGTCCTCTCCCCAGTTGAGGTAAGGCATCAGCTCTCGGACATCTCCTCATACTTATTCGTCGACCATGACCCTACAGACGAACTCCAGGGTATCATGTCCCATTCAGTTTCTGATCGCACCGCCTCCGGCGATCTCCCCTCCACAACCTCTGCCCTCATCGTACCTCAGCCCCACGTTGCCCACATAAATCGCGTCCACAAAATCCACAAAGCGGACTGCCCTGACAGACCCATTGTCACTGCCTTCTCCTACCCCGTTGAACCGTTTCCACGGACGGCGATTCCATTTCATCCTTCGTCTTGAGCCGCTTCGCACCTTCGTCAACCACACCTCACACGCCCTTCATCTCCTTAACAAACATTAAGTATCTAGGCTCTTATAGCTTCATTTTCACCATGGGCGTCCAATTCCATTTCACCTCCATCCCACGCTGAGTCTCAAGGCACTCCGATTCTTCCTCGAGTAGAGACATATTCAATGTACGTTTACTCACACTCTCCTCCACTGGCGCAATATCTCCTCGCCCGGAACAACTTCTCTTTAGACTCCTCTCACATTCACCGAGTTAAAGATAAAGCCACGTACACTCGAATGGACACTTGCATGCATTTTTGTCGAGTACGTCGAATAGACGTTGATCCACGTGTACAATGGCACAAGCCTCCAACTCGTTCACCGCCTCATCTACGACTGCATCCGGGCCGCCTCCTGCATCTGAGCAGTATTAGTCCATTTATCTTCCTTAAACACTAACGTCCACTTTGCCTCCAAATTCCCGAGGACTATCCCTTCACACCATCCCGAGTGCCGATGTGATGTGATTCACTGTGATAACATCTTCTGAGTTGATTACCATACGTCAGCTATTTAGTTTCATTGCCTTGTTGATGGAGGTAGGTGGAGTGCGATGGTGGTGGGATCAAACTTGATGGTAGGCAAAGTCTGAATGGGGGTACAAGTAGGGAAACATTGAGTCAAAGTATTGTGCAGCATAGAATAGAGCCCTTCAGACACATATATGCCAAACGTTTCGCCCATCTGCATTGCACCCCTTTGTCAAATGCAAGAATTTAGAAGGTGTACAGGGAAACAGAAAATATATCGGAAGCCACAAAAATGGTTACATAAGTCTGCATTGAGGATAAGGTTAAGTAAAATCCCAAATCAATTATAAATACATTTGTTGGAGCATAGGATCACAAGATCATGAGATAGGAGCAGAATTGTTCCATTCTGCCTATCAGGTCTACGCTATTCAATCGTGGCTGATCTCTCTATCCCTCCTACCCCATTCTCCTGCATTCTGCCCATAACCTCTGACACCCGTACTAATGAAGAATGTATCAATCTATGCCTTAAATATATCCACTGACTTGGCCTCCACAGCCTTTTGTGGCAATCAATTCATCAGATTCACCACCCCCTGACTAAAGAAATTCCTCCTCATCTCTTTCCTAAAAGAACATCCTTTAATTCTGAGGCTATGACCTATAGTTGTACACTCTCCCACTAGTGGAAACATCCTCTCCACACAGCACACAGCACAATGTGCAGAACACTGTTAGCGTCCATATCCATAGCTCCCTGAAAGTGGCACCACAAGCAGAAAGATTAGTAAAGGATGTGCATGGAATGCATGCCTTCATTGGGCGGGCTTTAATTAGAAAGGCCACGAAGTCTTGATGTAGTTCTCTCTCACTTTGGTTAGGCCTCATTTAGAGGCCTAACAGATCTGGTAGCGCCCTTACAGCAATGATATGGAGGCTTTGGGTGAATGCAGAAGAGTTTTACTCGAATGCTGCCTCGACTGGACTGTATTAGTCACAAGGAGCAGCTGAACAAACTTGGATCGCTTTCTCTAGAATGCCGAAGGAAGCAGAGAGACGTAATATAAATATATAAAATTGTGAGAGGCCGAAATGAGGTAGAGAGTCAGAAACTTGTCCATGCCGGGACGGACAAGAGGGCATATGTTTAAGGTAATAGGGTCAAAATTTAAAGCAGATGCGCGGGCAAGTTGTTTTGCAGGTAGTGGCGAGTGTCTGGATCGGGCTGTAAGCGATGGTGGTGAAAGCAGATGTGAGAGTGACGTGCAAGAAGCTTTTAGACAGGCACATGGATATGCGTGGATAATTCAACATTGCTTTGCCGCAGGAAGTAGGGAATGCGAATAGACTAATAAACTTATGTTCTTCCTTATAATTCTCCCTATTTCCTGTAATAGAATAACATAATATCTATTTTCCAGAACAATGGAAATATTCTGTTATTGTTATTGCGCAATATTCCACATAATAACAGTTATTGCGCAATAACATTCTTAGCAGCAGCTCACGTGATGAGGTTAACTTTGTTTGTTTAACGAACTGACACTAATCCCAATTAACTTGCCTTCATTAGTGGTCACATGATTTATCTGGAAAATATGCTGCTATCTTTAAAAGCAAGCGACCTATCATACCACTGGCAGGAAAGGACGATTGTCTCTGGGCATGGACCTGCCGGTACTCAACCAGGTCGAGAACATTTTCTACCCTATCCTTGTCATTGTTGGTATTCCTGGTAAGTCCTTTATTATTCTGTACCTACGTTTCGCTCTCTCGCCTTTGCTGTTGAAAAAGTCTGTGCTACTAATTGTTGCATGAGTTACTGATCCAGCATTGTGCGGCTTATATCTACCGGTTCCGTCCCTCGCACATTGAATTAACAGATACTCACGCATGTACGATACCAATCTGTAGCTGGTGCGGACGCTTCTGACACCATTAGCGCTGTGAAAAACACAGGACTGTAATTATTCTTCATCGCCAAATCGAAGTGCACTTACAGCGAATGCAGTGAATGCTGCCCGTATGATAGAGAGGGCGGCAGGTTCGGGTCAATCTGGTCTGTGTCACGACCAACTGCAATCGGATATTCCGGCTGAATCTCTGTTGACATGCTCTTCCCAATTTAACCAAAGTGTTTGCCATGAGCCGAAGCAGTAAGGGCAACTTATGTGGACAGGTAACCTACCAGCAAGCAGTGTATCGCAAGTAGAAGGACAACGGAGAACCGTGCGTCATATCAGCTGAGCTCGGAGAGCTGCTGCCTTACAGCGCCAGAGATCTGGTTTGATCCTGACCTGGGATCATGTGTAGAATTTGCACGTGATCTCGGCTGATTGCGGTGATTCAACTGTCAGCTCTGGCTCCATCCACATCCCAAAGTTATGGGCGCTACAGATTCCTCTCACTACCCGTGCTGGTTTGTAGATGAACTGGATTCTATAATTAGCTTCTAATATGCAGGGACTGGATGCGAATGTTGGACAACATAGAACCAGTGTGATAGATGATCGGCACGACTCGGTGTACCGGGCACCTGTTACCATGCTGTAACAATCAATCTGATTTCACGGGGTACTGATTGTGAATGATCAGCCATGATCACATTGAATAGCGGCGCTGGCTCGGAGGGCCGAATGGCCTACTCCTGCACCTATTGTCAATTGTCTAATCCATCAAGCACTGACCCAGGGGAACCTACGCCAGCTCAGGGAGAAGGTTCCAACAGCACCAGTGACCAGTATCGATCCTAGGTCGCTTAGCTGCCAGGCAGCAGTGCGCCTGCTTTCAATTTGCCTTGAAGGAAAGGGGCGAAAAATGAGGACGCCTTTTTACGCAAATGCGTTAGGAAATATAGTTTAGCAGAGGCGTGAATTGGATGTAGTATTTGCATTCATATGTGCATCGCGAATTCAATCTACAACTGCTAGTGAGCAATGCGAGCCTGGCCACGCCACGCCGCGGACATCTCAATGCGATTTATGTTTACACCCAATACTTGTCAACTGTTCTTGTTTTAAAGTTGATGCTGTGTTTTGCCTGCATATGGAAGGTTATATCATAAGGTATGACGCTGGACTGCGATGAGCAAATCGGCCGAGATTCTTTACTCTCCACATTTCTCTGTGGACAGGCGAATGGAATTCACGATTGATATATATCCACTAGACCCGTCCGACCTCTTAATAATCGTTCTGCGATACGCCGTGACTCTGTAAATCCAGCCATGGCATTGGCCACTGCATTGTATTCGCTATTAGTTTGCGAGGTCCATCTTACAGATGTCCTTTTCAGAATCAGAGATATGTGGGCGACACGAGTAAAAGGGGTAGGTGGCAGTCTCATATACTACATTTACTTTCGCTGGACTGTCAAACTGATGTTCTTCAGCAATATTGAATGTTGGTGATTTTAATTTCGTCTTTCCTACAGCTAACCTGATGACAATCGTAATTCTCTCCCGGGGAAAGTGTGGACTCTCCACGTGTATCTCGCGCTATCTGATATCCATGGCCGTAGCTGATTTAATGGTTCTGATCTTTGAGGTAATTCTCTCCGAGATTTCAGATGGCTATTTTCCCTATTCATTCCTCAACAGAACTCAAATTTCTAAACTGAAAATTTTCTTTAGTTTAACTTGCATCGACTGCTCTGTGTGGTTAACGGTGACCTTCACCTTCGATCGATTTGTCACTATATGTACTCAGAATTTACGAACAAAATATTGCACCGGGAGAACAGCGGCTTTGGTAATATCGCTGACATGTATCGTCTGTATTATGGAAAATATACCTGTATATTTTGCCTGCGTACCTCAAGAAATAATTGACAACGTAGGCTGGTCCTGTGGCACAACCCCAGAATTCTATACCTCACAGTCTTGGGTGGCATTTTTGACCATGCACACAATTTTAACCCCAATTGTACCAATTTTACTGATCATGCTCCTCAATGCCCTGACAATGAGGTACATCGTACACGCCAACAGAGTGAGGAGCGGTCTCCGAGGGAGCACGAAGGACGAGGGTGGCACGGATCAAGAGGCGGAGAGCAGAAGGAAGTCCATCATTCTATTGCTGGCCATATCCGGTAGCTTCGTCCTACTGTGGATGGTAAACTTCGTGTGCATCTTGAGTGTACACTTCCTCGACGTGGAGCTTTCGACAACAGATGACAACGACCCATTTAACATTGCGGCACTGTTCGGATATATGCTAAATTCACTGAGTGCTTGCACCAATACATTTATTTATGGGGTGTCTCAGAAAAAATTCAGGGAGGAATTAATAAAAGTGATTAAGAGCCCATTCGTTTTAATTTCCATTTCAATAAAGTGTTAGTTGTAATATAAGTGTTCAAAGTGAAAATTATTTTCTAAATTACATTGCATTCTACGTTATATCATTGCATCTGACTTTCCGAGATACCATTTGCACCACAGCGTCAATACCGACCGTCAGGGAAATGCTTGCAGTCCCTTTTCTCTCCGCACGCCCATTTAATTTATTCCGTAAAAACCACTCAAATGCACACTATTGAACCAGAAGCCCAGATGCACCAGGGCAGTATCGCGGTGGCAGGGAGAACACGAAAACCCCACACAGCATCAGAGAACAGGATCGGAAGGAGGAGACTGCAGGTGCGTCATCTACAGGTAGATAAGTGGTTCATCGCACAGTTATAGACAATAGACAATAGGTGCAGGAGGAGGCCATTCGGCCCTTCGAGCCAGCACCGCCATTCTATGTGATCATGGCTGATCATTCTCAATCAGTACCCTGTTCCTGCCTTCTCCCCATACCCCCTGACCCGCTATCCTTCAGAGCTCTATCTAGCTCTCTCTTGAATGCATTCAGAGAATTGGCCTCCACTGCCTTCTGGGGTAGAGAATTCTACAGATTCACAACTCTCTGACTGAGAAAGTTTTTCCTCGTATCAGTTCTAAATGGCCTACCCCTTATTCTTAAACTGTGGCACTTGTTCTGGACTCCCCCAACATTGGGAACATGTTTCCTGCCTCTATCGTGTCCAACTCCTTAATAATCTTATACGGTTCGATAAGATCTCCTCTCATCCATCTAAATTCCAGTGTATACAAGACTAGTCGCTCTAGTCTTTCAACATATGACAGTCCCGCCATTCCTGGAATGAACCTAGTAAACCTACGCTGCACGCCCTCAATAGCAAGAATATCCTTCCTCATATTATGGCATTGTGTGTTAACTTTAACAATTTGTTTGCAAAGCTCAGAAATTATAAACACATATATCGTGGTTGAAATGGATATAAAGCTAGTTTAGCACCGTGTTAATTTCTGTATTTAACCCAACGACCCCTCGGTACTAGTTTACCAAAGAAGACACAAAGTGCTGGAGTAACACAGCAGGTCAGTCAGCATCTCCCTGGGACAGAGATGGGTGACGTAATAACAATCATATAACAATGAACTGCTGGAGCTGGTTTATACCGAATGTCGAGACAAAACGCTGAAGTAAATCAGCGGATCAGCCAGGATCATTGCAGAACATGGATAGGCGAAGTTTCGGGTTGGAACACTTTTTCAGACGAAGGAAGGGTTCCGACCCGCAAAGTCGCCCATCCATGGTCTCCAGGGAAGCGCTCTGCTGCGTTGTGTTGCTCAGCATTTTGTGTCTATCGATAGAGAGGTGACGGTTCTGGTCGAGAACTACTTCACATACAATAATATCCTGTGTGCACATCTGGTCAGCATGTTATGGACAGTATTGGCGAGCAGCAGAGGAGATGTTCAACAAGGTGAATTTCAGCAATCTATATATTTGGTTACAATCTGGATGCAGTGACAAAATAATGCCAGTTTCAGCCTGAGAAATCTGGTACGGTTGCTGTCTCGCAGCGCTAAATATCCCGGTTCGATTCTGAGCTTGAGCGCAGCCGTTTTACAGTTTACAAATTCTCCGTGATAGGGCATGTATTTGCTCAGTGAACTCCGGTTTCCACCCACATCCCAAAGCTATGCGGTTCTTGTAGCTTCGAAGGCGTCTGTAAATTGTCCATATTTTGTAGGGATTGGACAAAAATGTAGACAAACATAGAATTAAACATACTCCGAGGCCGGCACCATCGAAACTGCAGCCGCTGTCAGTCTCCGCGACCCCCTCGGCCACCCCCAGGCCGAACCTACTGACGGCGAAGCTCCACCTAACCGCACAGTTTTCCCCGTGGGTACCAAACCATGTCTGTCCACGCCACTGACGACCTTACCCCCACACTCCGTCCGCCGACGGGCCGGTGCCATTGTCTCCACTGTTCCTTCCCTCACAACCGGCCACCAGCGGGCCGGATCTGTCGGATAATATGGGTTCCAGGCCCTGTTCCATGCACAGAGTTCCATGCTGCCGGTCCCAACAACTTCGCGTTTATAAGATCAGTTTTGGTCTCCTAATTTGAGGAAGAACATCCTTGTAATTGCGGCAGTAATTATCACAGGTTCACGAGACTGATCCCTGGGATGGCGGGATTGTCATATGAGAAAAGATTGAAAAGACTAGGCTTGTATTAACTGGAGTTTAGAAGGACGAGAGGGGATCTTATGGAGACATATAAAATTATAAAAGGACTGGACAAGCTACATGCAAGAAAATTGTTCCCAATGTTGGGGGAGTCCAGAACGAGGGGTCACAGTTTTGGAATAAAGGGGAGGCCATTTAAATCCGAGGTGAGAAGCAACTTTTTCACCCAGAGAGTTGTGAATTTGTGGAATTCTCTGCCACAGAGGGCAGTGGAGGCCAAATCACGGATGAATTTAAGAGAGAGTTAGATAGAGCTCTGGGGGCTAGTGGAATCAAGGGATATGGGGAGAAGTTGGGCGCGGGTTACTGATTGTGGATGATCAGCCAGGCTCGAAGAGCCGAATGGCCTTCTCCTGCACCTATTTTCTATGTTTCTATGCTTCTATGATCCCAATGAATGGCGGTGCTGGCTGGAAGGGCCGAATGGCCTCCTCTTTTTCTATGTTTCTATGTTCCATCAGTGATACGAGCTGAATTGTGCCATTCGACCCTTCAGGTCTACTCCGCCGTTCAATCATGGCTGACCTATCATTCCCTCCCAATCCCATTTTTCTGCCTTCTCTCCATTACCACTGACCCCCGTACTAATCAAAAATCTATCTATCTATGTCTTAAAAATATCCGTTGGGCGCCTCCACAGTCTTCTGGGGCAATTAATTCCACAGGCTCTCCACCCTCTCATGAAATAAATTCATCCTCATCCCCTTCCTGAAGGAATGTCCTTTAATTCTGGGGCTTTGCCCTCGTGGAAATAGCCACTCAATGCAGGCCTTTCACTATTCGGCAATTATCAAAGAGGTCTCCCCTCATCCTTCCAAACCCCTCTCACGATTGCCAACAGGGAAGCTCAGTAATGGCTCCACTCGTATATTCTGGACATTCTGTCAGCATATTGCAGAAAGTACTTATGTGCAAAAGAGGTAATTGGAATCAAGGTTGACTTGACCAAACCATATACCTAATTACAATCTAGATAGGATGACCTGCATCGAGCCAATTTCGCCCTGAGTGAGTTCAAGATGAAATTGGGCGGCAGGGTGGAGCAGGTGGTAGAGATGCTGCCTCACAGCGTCAGATGCTCAGGTTCGATTATGGCAGCAAGTGCTGTCTGTGTATAGTTTACAGGTTCTTCCTCTCACCGTGTGTAGCCGCGCCTGGTGCCCCGGTTTGCTCCTATATTCAGAAAATAGACAATAGACAATAGGTGCAGGAGTAGGCCATTCAGCCCTTCGAGCCAGCACCGCCATTCAATACGATCATGGCTGATCACTCTCAATCAGTACCCCGTTCCTGCCTTCTCCCCATACCCCCTCACTCCGCTATCCTTAAGAGCTCTATCCAGCTCTCTCTTGAAAGCATCCAACGAACTGGCCTCCACTGCCTTCTGAGGCAGAGAATTTCACACCTTCACCACCCTCTGACTGAAAACGTTCTTCCTCATCTCCGTTCTAAATGGCCTACCCCTTATTCTTAAACTGTGGCCCCTTGTTCTGGACTCCCCCAACATTGGGAACAAGTTATCTGCCTCTAATGTGTCCAATCCCCTAAAAAGGGTTAATTAGCATTTCTAAATCGTCTCTTGTGTTTAAGGACTGGGAGAGCAAGTGGGATAACACCGAGTTATTATCACCCCGGGGCTGGTACCACCGCAGCCGCCGCCGTCACCGGCCCCACCACGACCTGGGACAGTCCTAGGCCGAACTTCCCCATCTTCCCCGCCACCACGATCGGTTCCAGGTCGGGGCTACTGGCGTCGACGGTTTTCTCTACCGCTCCCATGTCGTGCCAGCCAACGCAACGACGAACTTTATCTGCAACCCGTCTGCTGGAGCGCCCACAGCCATTGACACAGCTCATACCGGTTCCAGCCTCTGTTTCCTTCGCAGGTTCCACGCTGCCGGTCCGAACAACATCACGTGGACTGACTTTCCTGCTGAATCACCTGAGTCGCGCTGTTCCCACTGCCAACAGCGACCTCAGTAATGGCACCACCTTTACACTACACTTCATCGCACCCCGCTGTCTCAGTCCCCATTATCTCCCCACAGCACCTCACCCTCGATCTCTCGATCCTCCTCCTCCGTTGACCACAACCCTCCCCTTGGCGTCTTTTCACCACCCCCCTGACCACTCTCCTTCGGATGCAGAACCATCGCTCCGCAACAGAAGCTTCAACCTTTTACCCCTGCGCCCACATGTCAATGAGACCACCTCCCTCTTCCCGCTATAATATAGAGTTAATTTAAGGGCACCATTCTCTATGGCAGAGCGGGCTTCGACTCCCAGTGACGACACATTTTTCCCGCTCTCACATTTCTCCTCCACTTAGCCTCATCCCGCGGGCCTTCTACCCACTCGGTGTTTGTTATTTAGAACTGCCGCCGCGACATCAATAAGATTGAAATTTCTACACCGCTGACCCAAGCTGATCTCACTCGTCTCAACGCACTGCTCCCCCCCTCTCAACCGTAGTCCGGACATTGTGATTAACTCGCCGACAAGTGAGATGTGTTTGTAATCTGGCGGATTGACATCTATCGTGTGTACACCAGGCATTAGCGCCCGGGCCCCTCCTCGTACCTGCCGCTCGACCGTGTCCATACAGCCGAGCACGTGGCCAACATCTCTCAGACTCTTTCTCTTCTAATCGCGATCTCCGCTCCAGAGCCTGCGACCTCGTATCCCAGCACAGCACCGACGTTTCTATATCCTCCCCAAGATCCACAATGTGGACTAGCCTGTCAGACATATTGTCTCTCCCTTCTCTTACCCGGCTGAACATATCTCCACATAACTTAATTCCGTCCTATACTTCCTTGTCCGTTCCATTCCCACTTCCTTCGGAGACACCTCACACCTCCTTCATATCTTCAATAATTTTCCGTTTCTAGACCACTATTGCGCAATCTTCACAATAGTCGTCCAGTGCCTCTACATCTTCATGCTCCACGAGGTCTCAAGGCTCGCCGATCCTTCCTCAAAGAGAGATCCTTTCCATATCCCCCTACTAGCATGCTCTTCCGCTGGTGTAATTGGTCCTCGCCCTGAACAACTTCACTTTTGACTCCTCTCATTGTCTCCGTTAAAGGTCTAACTCTATGCACTCGATTGGGCCCCACTTTTGCCTGCCTTTATGTTCGTTGTTTAGAACAGTCCTTTTTCCACGGGTACATTGGCGCCATCCACCACCTATTTTCTCCGCTACATCCAAA